>NC_056739.1:1858276897-1858346897 GCF_019279795.1 Protopterus annectens
ACCTTCCCCTCGTCAATGGCCTTGGTGACTGTTTCAAAGAAATCAACCAGGTTTAAGAGGCAGGATCTGCCCTTAACAAAGCCGAACTGGGTAGGATCCAGTGTTTGTAGGTCCCCAATATCTTTATTTATGAGGTCCATGATGATCCTTTCCATAGCTTTGCAGACCAAGCTAGTCAGGCTTATGGGGCGATAGTTTCCAGGATCCGTTGAGGCACCACCTTTATGGAGAGGGATCACTGTTGCTGTACACCACTCTTTGGGCACATATCCTGTACTAAGGCTGATAGACAGCAATATATAAATGATACAGCAGTTATGAGTAACATATTTTAACAGGCCATGCATATGGGGGTGAGGGGTTCAATAATAAAATGTGTGACACGTAGCATCAACCCCCCCCCCAGCAAGGCCGGTGAGACATACAGACAGACAATAAAGGTAAACACACCACTGCTTCCCAGACCACTGGCATGATACTACCAGTGAGAGAGACCTGCCAGGTCTAATCTTGACACATAGACATCAATGTCCCTTGTGGGACACCAAACATTAATGATCGGCGGCAGTCTCGGTAATGACTTGTCAAACCAGCCTGTAGATGTACATGGGCCAGTAGGTTATGCAAGCCTGATAACCCATGGGTCAACACAATGTACGACATGTGTCCCGACACGGGAAGAATGGGCAGTGTGTAGTGCTGTGTTTATACCCCACCTGCACCCACAGTAAGGATGAGTGCTGTAGAGGAGTGGCAGGTGGGGGAACTATGGGTATTCAAATATTTGGGCTAGGCATACAGGTGTTGGCTGGAAAAGTCATATTAGGACCGCCCCGGGGATGTAAGTAATATTCTGAAATAAGCATAGCTGACGCCCATACCTCTCATCCCCTAAGAGCACCTCCACTGGACAGGACATAAACTATTGGGGAAACAAATAGGGACCATACCTCTGAACTGTGCCCAATTTCCAGGGACGTCCCAGATTTTGACTCGGTTTCTAACTCTGCCCCACTTAATTCCTCCTAAAACTAGTGACATTTGGAGGAAAGGTGGTGAATTACACATAATATATAACAACAACAATTAAGAGTTATAAACATCATTTACCCCAGAAAATGTGTATGAATTCATATGCTCTGAGTCTGTCAATGTGTCAGGTTAATAGCACCGATAATTTAAATGTGTCCCTGATGTTGTTATGCCATGTCCCTGATTCACTTTGTATATTTCCCCAACTGTATGAGAAGTCTGATAGGGACAGAAAGTACATATTCCACTGACAACCTTAGAAAGATGATAGAATATTAGGTATGCAGTAGCATGACTGGGCTGAAAGATGTGGGTTCCAAATCCCAATTACTTGTTTGTATTGAAGAGTGTCAGTTCCCATGTATTAGCCAGATGGGTGCAGATTGTAAGAGGAATACACCAATAATATGAATCAAACTCTGGACAGGCCGTGAATTCTGTACAGTCGAACGGCATGCTGTCGCTTAATAGGCAGCCATTCCTGATACTGTAGGCATGTAATCGAATGTAATTGGCATCACAAAGTAATATCATAGTCACTCCCACGCAGGGGCATGAGTGTCAGATGCAAACACCAAATGCAGTGCATTTGCAAGTGCGGGAGCAAGCAGGTGTAAGCCTGTTTGGCCACCAGTATGCGAGTATTACACTGGTAAAGCAATGTAGAGGCTAACTGAGTGTAAGAAACTGTAACCAGAGGTTAGCATTGCTTAGCACTGCTCAAACCCACACACACCTGCTCACAACTGCTTTAATGTGCCTTAATCACACCATATCCAATGGCCTTGTTCTGTCCAGCAACAAAATAAACGGTCTCTGCAAGGCTCGAAACCACAACACACCCTGCACACACAACTATTGTGATTTACCATTAAGCCATGGCAGATATATAAACATCAGATCTTATCACAAACATATCATCCATCGCAGTCATTCAACAGTATAGGAAATGTATTCCATCATGTAGATGTATGTGTGAGTGTTTATGTCCAGCACATATATATATATATATATATATATATATATATATATATATACAGATATATCAGGAACATCCCATGTGACAACAAAGCATTACAAAGGAATGAAAAGGGACACACCAGCAACGCCTGTATTATGTAGTGGTGTCATCCTTTGTAATATCAAGACTCCCTCAGACAGATATGGGTCAGTCATACACGCAAACATTTGTACATTGGACATATACAACACTCTGTGCATGTTATTTACACTAACACAACAGTTCCTGGCCAATCATTATGTGAGAACAGTACTCTTGCAAGGTGCTGTGTATGACATCATCATCATGATAAAGGTACATGGGGTAACCATAGAGGAACTGGTAGTGTTGTGTGTGCAATGGGGTCGTCCGGATTACTTGTACCTGGAACATTTAGGAGTCATGTGCATACTAGGATCGTATGCCTGGGAGACAGGGGTGAGGACAACTGGAGTATGTTGTGATGAATATTAAAAGAGTTACATGTGTCCAGTGGACACGTGTGTGAAATGGACAGCTATGTATGGGAAAAATGTTGTTTTAGGAACCGATTGGCCTTTTGTTTCAGTAGGGTGAGAGTGGGATGTGGGGGAAGGAGAGTAGGTATGCTCGTGGAGGATAGGTAGGGTAGGATGACAGACAAGACAGCATACCGGGTTGGTATATGACACATGTGAGGGGATGCGCCTCAGATGGAGAGGGGTGTTCGGCATTCACAGGCCCATGAGCCCCCAGATGGAAATAATGGGATGGAGATCCCCAGCCATGGGCAGCCACCATTGCACCAGAACAGCTGCAAAGGTAGCAGTGCTGAGAGCTGTCTAGGAGGGGCAGCCTCACCCTGTAAATGTGACACTCTGCCCTTGAGCTGGTGTATCTGGCCTCAAAACCCCTTACTGAGCCCCCTACACACCACATCTGGGACTGTACGACAGCGGACATGTCCCTGTCTTGACCTGCTCCCAGGGGGGGACAAGACCCAGAAGGTGGTGCAGAGCCAACAGAAGTGGAGGTCCAAGGCTGGGCCCCAGATGTGCTGGTGCCCTGTGCCATGGCCAGCTGAAGTGGGACAGGAGGTTCTGCCGGGACCTCCAAACCCATACAGCCTATGGTGTTGCAGTTTAAACACAGATATGGCTTAGTAATAGTCAACAGCATTCAGGATTACTTACAACAGCATGCATAGATATGACCATCAACCCAACACAACAGATGGTATACATTTGAAGAGAGAGCACAATACATGCATATATACTGCATGACATCTGTACAACGTGTAGAAGACTTGTGACTGCAGCTATGAACAGTGGTCCATTATTGGCATGTCACTGAGAACCCCAGACAGTGTCTGTCATACCACTGTTTCATGTGACAAATGTCCAGTCAGGGATGCAATGGCAGTAACTCATTACTATCACCATGTACTGGCTGCAATCCTCACACTATGCTCCTGCTGTTCACAGATGTGTGTTCAGTGAGTAACACAGGAAACAAATGGTTCCACACACTGACCAGTCCATGGATGGCCCTACAGATGGGGGTCCCTCACAAACAGAGCACTGTCTTGTCCATTTTAAAACATGCAGAATAGCCATTATCACACACACCTTGTTAAACAGGCAGTTGTCTCAATGAAGCATAGCTACACGTACATGCTGTAGTCATGTCGGGCACATCACCCTCCTGCCCTTAGGCTATTTCTCAATGTGTATGTTGTTTAAGGAACATCCAGATATCATCTGTGATGCCATTTACCAAACACCAGATCCAGGTACCACTCACATCAACTGTTATGGGCAAACACAAACATGATGTTCCTAGATATTGTACTGTGTTTTTCATGCGAATGGCTATGGGAACATCATCGCAGCTGTTCCACATGCAGTCAGCTAGAGGGGGACTGCAATAGGTGCAGTTTCCATCACCCGAACATGACCATCACTTACAATACACAAGTTGCTGCTGAGCAGGTGTACACCTCCACATCCACCAGAGAGTGTGTGGGAGGGACAGACAGAGGCAAAGTACATCAGAGAAGGGCTTGGAGACTAAAACCTAGGCATTGTCTGTCACACACCTACCAGTACAGGGATTCAAACCCCTGACTGACTAGTCATTACTATTACAAGTGCATGCAGTTACTCCATGTGCCACAAAGCTGACAAGTTGGTGTGCTGTAAGAACATATATGTGTGTTGGTGTGCAACATCTGCAACAGACAGACATTAGGTGTAGCATGCATGGCTCTCCACATGAACGGATGTCATTGTCAACACAACCACACTCTCTAATGGACTCACATTGACACTCTTTGCCAGGCCCACAAATACACTCACAAACCACTTAGTTTGCCACACTGCAGTAATGCACAGGTACTACATGCACCACAGGGGATATCTGGAGGTTCTATGGGCTAGGGCATGTGAACATGTTTGACATCTGTCGGTATGCCAATGGGAGTTATACTGGGAGTGACCATGGTTGGGAGCATCATACCCCACATGCAGACACAAGGTGCTAGTACTGACATGCATGTGTGCATTGCTTCATGGGTGTGTAGTGGTTGGATGTGGAAGATGGCTGTACAAGGCTGGGTGAGGGATAATCCTTAGCATCACGCCACCCGACAATGGTGTGCAGTGTGGTACAGGGGTGCAGTGTCTGCAATGTCCCACACAGATGGGTATTGTATGAACTGTCCTGACATCCTGGTTACCATTGTGTATGGCCATAGCTTTGCAACGCATGCCATGTCTGTTTTTGATAGTCCTTGACATGGACATTGCCTGGGATGTGCATGTCCCACAAAAATGTACAGTGACATGTACAGGTGACCTGGTTTGGCTGCCACATGTTGTGTACACAAACTGTTATCCTCCAATATGCCAATACCGGCCTGGTGTGGCAGAACCTGCTTATAGTCAGCAGGTTAACCCTGCACCTGCATTGATACAGGTATTCCCTGGTGTCAGTGGCATTGGTCCATACGGGGCACATGTGTAAGGCATTGTATGGCCTCTGTGGATCACATTTGATGGCACCACATATGTTGCAGGCATCCAGTGGGGAACATAGTGAAGGCACATTGTCCACAATTATGTGGCTATTGTACTGTTATACAGGGTGCCATGCCTTCTGCAGCCAACTGCAATCACACCATGCCTACTATCTGTCATCAATGTGCAGGGTACTAGCAACATAGTGGGATATTCTAGGCAAGTGTGTTTGTGTATGACACATGGGGTTAGGACGTATTCCGGGTAATAGTAGGGTTGCCTACTTTGTTCACCAGGCCTTTTGCCAGATGTAGGGGTATGGCTTGCCAACACAGTCCCTTGGCTGAACGACATCTGTACTCCTCGTGAGGTGAACATTGTGACATATAAGAAGGACACCATATAGGAAAACTACAAAATCCGCTCCCCAACATGTCCAGTGGTTAGACACTCTCAGCCACCTCCACACAGGCTCTGACAGTCAAACACACACACACACACACACACACACACACACACACACACACACACACACACACACACACAGTTGGTATATCTTGGAACAGAACCCCTACCTAACTTGTTTATCAAACTACAGCAATACGCAGTTACAGCACATGCTATAGAGAATACTGGGTAACAGCAGTTCCAGAGGTGTATACGTAGGTGGGTAACATCAGCAGGATTGCCAAAGAAGGGCATTCCAAGTGTACCGCGGGTTGTACATGTCTGTTACATGTGTGTACCCGCTGCTTACTGTCATGAAAACACAATTACACCTGCTTAAAGGTGTCTTATGCAGTCCTAATTGATAGTATCAATAAGGCGTGCAGGTCTCGAACCCTGGACCATGCACACTGAGGTCACTGGATGTACCACTAAGCCATCTGGGTTGTACACATGTTGCATGGAGTCTATAATGCACATACTACTACAGGTATTCCACAGTACTGAAAACAAATGGGACAGTCCCTTTGTGTACATATGTACAGTACCCTTGAATGTACTGTACTCTGTGAAACAACAGAGGCAAGTCTACATCTGTACAACTGTCATACCTACATATATATGCACCTACGGGATGTGTACACACACACACGCACACACACATGTATATATATATATATATATATATATATATATATATATATATAGATATATATATATATATATATATATATATATATATATATATATGTGTGTGTGTGTGTGTGTGTGTGTGTATGCATATACACAGACTCAGCCATATATATATATATATATATATATATATATATATATATATATATATATATATATATATCTACACACACACACACACACACACACACACACACACACACACACACACACACACACACGCACATGTCTGGACACCCTTTGTGACACAGAAGGGTTCCAAAGGAACTGATGTGTACACAACACAGAGGCATCTCTTGTGTTATAACATTTAAATCATAAGCAGTTTACCAGAGATGGGATGGTTGTTGTGTATGTGGAGTTTGGGGTGGGGAATGATGGCTAATGTAATCTACCCTGGGGATTATGGAGTTAGGGTGGGGGAAAGATGGGTATGGACCTACACCCCAGTGACCACATCTGTGTCACTGCTCGACAGTGGCACAGGAAAATAACATACCCAACTGTAGTTGTGCTTGACTGTGTATTCTTTACCATTCCTAACTATGTAATACTTTGTAGACATTGGTCACTACAGATGGCTACCATGGTGTGCTAAAAGACATTACACATGTGTATGCCTGGCTACAGGGTAGTCATACACACAAACACGCACACACTTGCCAGTATTGTACATACACGTCTTGCCTATGTAAAGGTAACTAGTACAGTGGTATGCGGTTGGGGTATGTGCCACAGAATACATACAATTACACTTACTGATTCCACGTCTGAGCTTGGTGACATCACAGGACCGATTACTTGCAGTGGGGAGGGGGGGAGAGAGAGGTATAGCGGTTGACAAGGATAAAGGCCAGTGCAAAAGGAGGTATCTCTTTGGAATGCAGCAAAACTCGCTGCCATGACAGGATGCAGACACAAATACATACACACAACCACACTCAGCCTATGCTGACATACACACTCAGGCATTTGCTGAGACGCACACACACACAAACACACTCAGCCATTTGCTGACACACACAATCAGGCATTTGCTGTCACACACACAAAGACACGCACACAGTTGCCAGTGGTGGGATCAGAACTCCTGCCTATCTAAGGATCACTATTACAGTACTACGCAGTTACGAGATGCACCACAGAGATTACACACCCCAAGGCAGTCAGACTACCCTTCTACAATTGAGGGTAACAACAGGGAGACTGACAGTCATGAAGTACATAGCTGTAGACCTGTGTATTTAAAGTAGGGGTCCATTACAACCTGTATGCACAAACAAGACACACCATCCGCAAGTAGGCCTGAGAGGTATAGTTGTAGCACAACAAGAACCTGAACTGGAGTATGGCCATCTGCGGAATGGACAACTACTATCACTATACAGGGTTACAGTGGGCATGCTCATACACTTAGTAGCACAGGGACGTTTGGGATGCACTATGACTACAACTACACAAAGTTATACTGGGCATGCTCATACACTTGGTAACAAAGGGCTTGTTGGATGCACTGACTCAAATTACACAAGGTGGCAGTGGGTACGCTCATACACGTTGTAGCACAGGGCTGTTTGGGATGCACTCCGATTCTAACCACTGAAGGCCACAGTGTGCATGCTCAAACACTTACATGCACAAAACACTTTGTAATGGACTCCTATTGTAAGCACACAGGTTTACAGTTAGGTACATCTTACCTGTCAGTATATATGCACATCATACTGGTTTACTATCTGATACCTGTATGTAGCCTGTAAATGATATATCTGTGTCTGTGCTGTGTGATACATATGCATACATGTACATGAAATACTGACATATATATGTTACGTATACACATTCATACATGTGTGGATGTGACAGACAATAGGTTACCTGGGTCACACAGGCAGATGTTACCTACAGCATGTGTCACACACCTTGCTGCCCTGAAAAGCATACATTGATAGCAGGTTGTGGACAGTGGCATTATATGTGGAACAGTGGCATGTGCAACCATAATGTGTGAGCCACCTTGTGTAATGGTACTGAGGTGCAGGTGACAAGATGACCTCTCCCGGCGGTGGTAGTAGTTGTCATTATTAGCAGGACTGCTACGCTAAGTATATCTCACAATGGTCATATACACAAGTTCTGCCGCTGTCCGTCACCTTACATGGGGCATTTGCTACCAAGCACATTAATGCCACGTGCAGTGATGTCATGGTATGGGTGGCAACTGCTAGACGAAAACAATGAGCCAATGTCCTGCTGTTATTATGAGGTTGTCCAGTGTCTGCCAGTCCAGGCTGTCATGACCGAATGACGAGCCTTCAACCCAGAACAAATGCATCCATGTTACACGTGTGTGTGTGGATAATACCTAGGTCGCATTTACCCTTATAGCCGCATTCCAAGGCAAATGTCCTACATACAGAAGTAACACCCTGACACCTACATGACAATTGCATTGGATAATGTGTGGCTTTAGTAATCCATTTGCTCAATGTAGAACCTACAATGGAGAATACCGACATCTGTGCAGTGAGGAACACCTGGCTGAAGGCTCTGTAGTACACAATTGCACTACCACCATATAACTCAGATCCAGACATGTGGGCCATAACAGTGGTATGAACTATACCAGGTGGTGGTGTACACATATTTAGAAAGGCTACTCACATGTAAAGACCACTACTCCGACATAACACATCACAGATGAGTCAGGTACAGGTGAAAGTGGCAAATGCTGCATTCTAGGTTGTTTCCTCATATGCATCCACCACCTTGTTCCCAGACTACCAACACGCATCCATATGTGGTATGACATAGCATGGTAGACCACCAGATAACCCTCGATTGGTGGACTGTACCTAGGCCTACATCAACTGTGCAATGTACCCATGTACAGACACAGCTGCATAATGTGTTATGCAATGCAATAATACTACTGTTTGTAACCTGCTCAGTCGTACACATACCAGGGTCCCTCAGATATTGTCAGCATTAACATGGTCGCCTGTTGCTGTACACCAGTAAACAACACCCTCATGGTTGGATGTGACCTAACCATACCTGCCCTGGATATGTACATCCCACACTCATACAACATATATTACATTACCATAGCTTTTGTTTACCTTTCTACATACAGGTGGCTACAGTCATTACACACATGCATATGGCAGATAGCATGCTAACAGTACATAAGGTTCGATATCTATGTTGACAGAGGTAATGCCCCCTCCCTACTGGTCACCTATGATACCTATCATATCATACAACACCCCATGTGGCATGTATGTCTTTAGACATGACCACCTAATGCAATGCCTACAAAAATACCCAAATAACAGGACCATAGGACCTACACAAGTCCTGTATTGACAGACTCAGGGAAATCCAGCTCTGCACTGTATGTTCCTGAGTAGTCACAGGTGATATGCTCATGACATGTACAGCCATGTGTGGCCACAGCTCCTACATATACCCCATGTCAACAATTGCAAGCCATGCATGCTGTGTGCTGTCTGGACATTAGCCTTAGTACCACCATAGCCAATACATGCTAGGGTGAGATGTTTACAAGCCACAGACCTCCCACATGCTTGAATGAGTGTGCTGCCTAGCTCTAACAGAGCACATTGCTAGCACTCTTCCAGTACACATGAGGTGTGTGTGGCAAATATGATGTGCTCACTGTTGACCATTACAGAGCCCTGGCTTCACCACGGCACTGTCAAGTAACAGTTTGTAGGAGCATGACATGGAATAATGCTGTTTGTGTCACACTGATATGTGCTGTTGTAATATATGTATACTTGGCTACTCAGTGAAAGTGGTGGTGTCCTACCAGTACATGAATACAACATTCATTATGGTGTAATGCTTGGCTATGTTTCACACATGGCACCGGGAAGGTGTGGAATGTATCCTCTTGACCTAATAGTGCACGTACTGATGTAGACCGCATATGTGTACATGTATTGCTGTTTGTGTAGATTCCATGTGTGTGCAGTGTCTGATGTCTGAAGGTGACTGTTGTCTTAGTACATCATGCTGTTGCAATACAGCCTCAACATTGCCAACTGTATATGGTGATATGCTCTAAGTACAGTAAGCCATACATGAGGTATGGACAGATGTTTGGACACAACTACTAAGTGGTGGGGCTTCTTTGCAGATGAATGATTACTGAGGACAACTCACTGGTGTGTTACAACCAGTCCTACAATAACCTGTGTACCTGCTAAGGTCAGGTTTTGTTAATTGAAGTGGAAGACAGACAATGTGGCATGCTGTAAGGGTGACACCAAAGGCAACCCCCATGACACCTGTAACAGTAATACCTCCCCTGTGCATATATTGTGCATATATCAGCGCAGTTGTCAAAGGAAAGAGTCAGAAAGCATTTTACCAGATGTGATAGTGCTGTACTGCTGTAGTACCTATCATAAGATAGGCAGGTGTTTGAGTCACAGTACTGGCACGTGTGGGTGTGTGTCCATATATGTCACGTATGGTAGGGAATACATCCCACATGTTATCACTCTCCTGAACACTGTTGTTGACACCAGTACAGAGTGAAGTGTAGAAAGAAAGGCATAGGTAGGTGGTTAAACCTCACACATGTAAGGTGTCTGTATGTGTGTTACATAGGTGTATATCTTTGTGAATGCCGATGTGTGTGTGTGTGTGTGTGTGTGTGTGTGTGTGTGTGTGTGTGTGTGTGTGTGTGTGTGTGTGTGTGTGTGTGTGTGTGTGCAGCTGTCTGCGTGTATGGCTGTCCAGTTCCTGGAGTGAGGTTGTATTTTACCATAGTGAAATGTTAATGCCCCCTCCCCCCATCCACTCACAGCAGTCTAGCATCCCTGTTGATATCATCAATCGTAGACAGGTATACTAACCACCTATTAATATGTACGCCCTGGGGTGTGACCTGTTGTTACATAGCCTACTGATGGACCCCCCCCCCCCCACATACACTCACTGCACTGTTGTATCCCTGTCGATGTCCTCGATCTTAGGCCATTCCAACTACCTGTACATGTGTAATCTCTGTGGCGCGTCTTGTAATTGCATAGTACTATAATGATGATATACACATAGGCAGGAGATCTCATCCAAACACTGGCAGCTGTGTGTGTGTGTCAGAGTGTGTGTTACTGTATCTGGAATCCCTGAGTGTGTGGGTGTGCCTGTATTTGCATGCTGTCATGGCAGTGGGTGTTACTGCTTCCCAATGAGAAGCCACTATTTCCACTCGCCTTTACCCTTGTCATCCAGCATACCACTCTTTTACCTACTCCACTCTCCAGGTAACTATAACTGTGATGTCACCCACTATGGATGTGACGGCTTTGAACACAGTAGCTGTCATGCTCGTGGATCATTAGAACAGTAAATATAATTGAAACATGGGAGATTATAACTGTGATGTGGAAGCTACAAAGTGCATGCAGGTCTTGTCATACTGACCTGTGGGTAGTCAACATGTACATATGGGACTCCCGTAAACACCAACATCCCCAGGCACATGCAAATACACCTGAAAGAGGAAGGCAGAACATCAAGATCATCATGCTGTTATTGTTGTTACACATGATACATGCTGTGAAACATACAAAATGCATTCTAAAACTGCAATACATGGTATGTCTGCTGCCTGTCAACACTACTCAACAATATTAATCTACAATTGTCTACCTAGTATGTCCACCCTGTGCATCAGACCATATGAACATGTCCCTGCATGGTGTGGATGACAGGGATGCAGCACAGGCATCATCATATGCACAGGGTGATAATGTTTGCCAGAGGCCTAGGCTGTGACATTGGATGACATCATGCGTATGTGTTAGGGCCTGTGATATCATTGGGTGTGTGTGGATGTTATGCGTGTGTGTGTTGAGGTGCCCTACATTTGTATCCAGTGTGTGTGTATGCATGCACACAGGTCTGGCATGTAGCTGGCCTACACAGGGGTAATATTGACAGCTGCAGACTGTACAAGGCAGGTGTCACAGTTCATGGTGTCCAGCCATGGCCACGCGACCTGCACCTGCCAGGGATTGCATGGGCACTACCAGGCAGAGGTCCAGATTCGGTACCATCTGATGACACATGTCCACTGGAATCGTGTCCCTGTTGCGACCATCCAGGACCACGTGCACATGGCCTACTGTGTCCTGTTGTGGACTGCACAGCAACAGCAGCACTGCTGTTGCTACTGCCACTATGGGAGCGGGCATGTGCAGTAGCATGTTCACGTAGACCTTCAACAGGTGATGTATCTGGCCTACATCCACGTGCCCAATGCCTCACTCCCACCAGATGTTCCAGCACAGATATTCCACACTTGAGGATTGACATGCCACGGTCAAGGACTCCCACCATGTCACCCAATCGTCTATACAAAACATCTGCAAGATGATGGTGAACATTTGCAAGTGCCTGGATGTTGTTGGTTAATGAACGGACAGCAGCGCTCTGAAACATCAGACCGTCTCTGTTGTGCGGTTCAGTACGTGCATGTGCCTCCATTACAGCTCGAAACATGCATCTGGTGACTCCAGCTGATGTGCTTGGTCTCGCAGGGGCATGTTGTCCAGTGGTCTTCCTAGGAGCAGCACTGGGCACATGCCTGTGTGGGACATCACCAGTCTGTTGATTGGGATCATGGTATGCAGGCACACCTTCCATAGTCATCACACTTCCCTCTTCCATGCTACCACCCGCCAACTGTCCTTCCTCTACAGCTGGTGGTGATGGGGTACATGCAGGCAGGTGAACTGTGTGCGAAGATGAGGGGGAGGCAGGTGGAATGGCAACCAGTGGTACAGATTCAGCCCCTGAGAACTCTGCCTGTGCCTCAATCATACTCTCATCATCACTGCTAGAGTCTGTGGGGACACTAACATCAGGTGGACCACAGGAGGGCAATGCACCTACATCAACACCTGTGAGGGGAAGACAAGATCTGTACATTACAAGCTATACCAGACACACACAGACACACAAACAGAGACAAACAGACACACACGCTACATGCAGGTGATATGGCAGATGGCATTCAGCTTAGACAATTAAAAATGAAGAAGTCTACGGACGAAAGCGGAAATAAAAAAGTGTGTTACGCTATTTCTTGTTGGTGATTTTGGGCGCATTTGAGTTCACAGTAGCTGCTTTTTGCCGTTTTGTACTAGTTGTGCACTATGTCCCATTATCAATGGTGTGTCCCCTTTTGTTGGGTGTGATAACTGTTGCTATGCACCATTCGGTATGATGTGTATGTGGATAGCTGAATGTTCTTACATTTGTGTAGGATACGCCCTGGGATGTTGACAGGTCCCATGAAAGCTGTATGTATGGCATTAGAAAGTGCAGCTTGCACATGCATCATCGTTAATACAAGGGCCCTGTAGTGTACATGGATATATTACTAAGTGTACCTTTTGGGGGTGGGGGGGTGGAGGTGGGAGTGGGTTTAGGTTCTCTGAGACCGTGTCTGGATGAACGGGTGCTATTTTTGTAGGTGCAATACTTCCCATGCCATAGTGCTGTGCAGCACGGCAGGTCTTGTTGTTGCCATTGTGATTAACGACACAGCTATAGAATGCTCTGTGCTTGGCCACATAATATGTGGCTGACTGGTTTCACAGTAGCTTTGCGTGATTTTATATGGTGTATCTGCATCTTACTGAGGCTGACCAGGGATCACCTACACTCATGTGTGTTCACTCTTGCAACAGTTACTATCTTCTGTGGTACAATTTAAAGCATGGTACCACCAGTTTGCCTACTTGATTGTGTTGGGTTGACTCCTGGTTCTGTTTCAATGGCACAATCACTGCAAATATGTGACTGCTTAAGGTTCATTTGTGTAGGATTCAGCATTAGCACATGCATTGTCCATCTGCATGGGTGCCATGGCACTCACCACTCTGCTCTTAGGAACCATAACATTGGCATTGGAGACTAGCTATGTGTAGCATACTGTTAGCCCTGTTTGTGTGACTACTGTGATCCAGGTCAGTGGGGTCGATGGAATCCAACATGCATTGAGCGCAGGTGTTGGTACATAAGGAGTCTTCCCAGTTCATAATGGAATAGTTGAGAGTAGCCAATATTACGGTTCTGTCTCAGACCTAATCTTCTCCATTACAGCACATTATGACAGTTGGGAAGTCCGCGGCCTGGGGGGTGATCTGTCTCAAGGAGCATTTTGAATTCCACTGTGGTACAAAGGTAGTTGCTCAGCATAATGCATCTGATGTTATGCAAGTGCAATTAGAGTGGGGGTGTACATATCCTTCAAGCATATGGACACACCTGCAGCCCGTGTGTTCCAATAAAGGATAATGGGCAAAAGGTGAGGTATGTGTTATAACATGGTCATGCAGGTGTGCTCTCCAGAGCATTGAAACATGTCTCAGCCACTGCACAGATATGTTCTCTATGTTAGGGATTGACATATGTTTGTCTGTATAGCGTTTCTGACATGTATCATTGTATAGCAAGACCCACAGTTTATTGCTTGGCTGTCCCTGTAACAGCAGTGGATCCTCACCTGAACCGTGCATGATGAAGGCACTGTAGGGGAAGCATGAGCCCAAGGCTGTATCCAGATTCCCAGGGGTGACAGGTGCAGGCCCTGTCTGGCAAAGCATCATGGTCTGTCAACCATGTTATCCCAGGACGACAGATATTGGATACCCTGCAACATGCACCACTACACTAGACAATTGTGGAATACAATCCTTTTGTCCCTGCATTGCAGTATCATTCTGGCCAATGGCAGAATGCTACCTAGGCCTTGGGACATACCTGCATGGGCTACAAGACCTGACAGTTCCTACATGTGTTTCCATGTAGTCCAGACTACTGCATCACAGGTCCTGCACAACAACATGGAATATGCCAGAGCCATGTGTATAGTTCAAAAAGTGGTCTGAGTGTATGTGTATGTGGCTAATCATGGCAGACAGGCAGCTGACAGTATGTATGCCCTCGTATAGGTTGGTGTGTAACATAGTGCTAGAGTTTGCATTCACAAATAAGTACTGTTGGGCATGTTTCCAGTCATGTGTTCAGAGGTGTGGCACAATTATGCAAACTATGTCATACAGTTTGTGTATTTCATTGTCTGTCTCTTCCTGCTTGGGGGGTCACTTTTTTGGCCAGATACTTAGACACGTCTGTGAATGTGTGTGATTTCCGGTAGTGTGTGTGGGTGTCCTTACTGTGTTCTGGTAAGGGTATGTGTTGACTGTGTTGATGAGCTTGTGTTAACCTACACCTCATGACTGTCCAATCCAGTCAAGGCTGTAGACTGTGCTGCCTTCCAGCTTACCCCTGTAGCTGCATCCCAGACAATGTGTGGGGCATGGTGTTAGGTGGGTCTGGCAGTGTACATGGCATAGAGATTACATTCTCCCAGGATGGCCACATACACAAAGCTGACATTAGGAAACACCAGTAGCTGACTAGTGGACAAGCCTGTATGAGCAGTCAGTACTACAAGTACCAAGTACTGTATTTAGTTTACGTATTGCCTAGGAAGATGTTTTAGACAATGATGCTCACATGTAAATATTTGTGTTTTGAACGTGACAACACTGGCTATTACGGAAACATTGTAGCTACCTTTAGCAGCAATCCTCCTCTGAGGAGCACATCACATCCTATTAGTTGATTACAGATGATGCATGTGTTTACAGGTCTGTTTTCTTCTCTGAGTATATACTCACATATCCACCAGGACCATGAGGTCTGTTGGGCACAGACACCCATTCTCCAAACAGAGTCATGTATCAATAGGCTCTGATGCCACTATCAACATGATCAGGATATAATCAGATAGTGTGAGCCATCACCTATGATGTGGCTATTACACATGGGCAGCTGTCTCCTACATCTGACACTCCTACTGCAGATGTTACACTGGAGTTAAGGATGATATGTAATCTGTTTCATTACTAGTGCTGTGCACTACCTTACATGCAGTATGTGCAAGCGGCTGTTAGGTTGGCAATGAGATGTTGGGATACACAAACCTGGTAGTTCAACAAGTGTGACTGTACTCTCAATATCCACTCTATGTAGGTGTGCACATAGCCATTTGGCCCAGCCCTGTAACAAGGGTCACTACACATTTGCATAACATGTACACATGCACACCTGTTATTGCTTGCAAACGATAGTAGAGAGGTGGATATTACATGTGTTATGTGCATGGATAGTTACCTGGCTCTTCCAATTATCTTTGCTCTCATGCTGCTAACCTGTCAGATGAATACTAATGCTATGTATCCTGTCATTGAGTATTGTAATTGCCAATAGATATAACTACTGTTTGCATAACATAACAGAACCGCTATGCAGAATAGAGTACAGATCTGCCTAGAATACTGTACATTATACAGTTATTTGCACAATATCCCACAATGCACACCATATTTGCATGGTAAGCCCACCTTTAACATGTTCATCTTATTTATACACCCATACATATGTCGACTGTTACAATATATCAACATATACTATCCCCTGTTATAGCACATACTTGTTGGACCAATCCTGACACTGACAGTGGCTGGAAGCAAATTGGTGGGTTCCAAGCCCATATCATCCCTTGTGGTGTATGTGGAGTGTGCCGTATTGCCTACAGCAGTACACACATAGAATACTACAAGCATTACTACTGCTCAACAATACATCACTACAAGATAGCTATTTCCACTATATGCATTGATTACACTGTAATTCTTACCGTGCAGATACTACATACACAGACATACTACATGTCATACATACAGTCTTAGTAACTGGAGGTGTTATTAACTAGTGTAATACTCATTTTTGGTTCATCTTTCAGTGTTTTGTACTGTCTTACAGGTAGATATAGATGGCTTGAATGTGTGACAAGGCAACCTTTTATAGTTACAGATCAGTAACATATGCTATCCCGATGGCCAATTGGTGTTCCTAAGTAGCTAATTACATGCACATCAGCTGCGCTGCTACAGCCGTAGCCAATACCATGACTACAGTGGAGTATAATTGAGTACTCCACTTGGGCGTTGTCCCTTTGCCTTACTTGTGAGGAAGACAGTGTGGAAGTCTTGTTTGGACTCTATTGCAACAGCTGTATGGAGACGAACAGTAATATATTGTGTGTAATGCCTAGAGGAGTTGGTCTAAATGTGAGTATTGCTGTTATATTTCTGAAGATTGCTACTTGTGCAGGGTTTGTCTGTACCTAATACTTCAGCATATGTGTCAGTCTGGCCAGGTTGTTTGACCAGCTCAAGGCTGCATAGCTATGCGTATAACGTTAGGGGGTTTACAGTGTGCTTACCAGACATATTTAGTTTGGTGTTACTGTGTATCATACAGTGCTAATAATCAGTACTCGTTAAAACTTCCTGGTGTACGAACCTTTCAGCTCTCTGAAACGGGATTAATTCATACAAACCCTGTTACATCAGCAGCTGTTCAATTGTATAACGGCAACTATTTCACATAGGGCCATGGTAGTGTGTCTGTGTCCAGGTATGTTAAGGTTTCAGCAGATGTTGTACAGTAGTTGCATAATTGGTTAAGGTATGACAGTATGTATTGATGTAATTATTTCAGTTGTGGGGTAGATGTTGGTGGGTGTACATAGCACACGCAGGTGTGTAGGAACCCCTTTTATACAACGTCTATATGTGTAGGTGTTCTTTCTTTATGTGAACACCTATCCCTTAGTGGACTAATACTATGGTAATTGCAGGTTGATTCATTAAGGCACTATTAAATGCTTCATGTATAGCATGCTGGTGCTATTAGTCCTTGAATCCTTTTGGCAATACATCGGAATGTAATAAAGATTTGCAAAATGAAAGCTGTCTGTGTAATTCTGTCATGGATATTTGCAGTCAATGCAGTTGTGTTGGTGACCATGTCCATAGAACATATTTGTAATAGTGTATTGGCATATACTCTTCATATGTTATGTTCATATTGTTGGGGGGAGCGGAATGTGGGATTGCTATGGTCCATGTTATACTCCGATATGACCACTTCAGATGCTGTCTACAGAAATGTATGTATGTGTGTGTGTACATATATATATATATATATATATATATATATATATATATATATATATATATATACATATGTATACATATACACACACACACATATATATATATATATATATATATATATACATATATACATATATATATACATATATACATATATATATATATATATATGTATATATATATATATATATGTATATATGTATATACATATATATATATATATATATATATATATATATATATATATATATATATATAGATATATATATATACATATACATGTATATACATATATATATACATATATATATATATATATATATATATATATATATATATATATATATATATATATATATATATATATATATATATATATATATATATATATATATATATATATATATATATATACATA
This sequence comes from Protopterus annectens, assembly GCF_019279795.1. Classification (NCBI taxonomy): domain Eukaryota; kingdom Metazoa; phylum Chordata; order Ceratodontiformes; family Protopteridae; genus Protopterus; species Protopterus annectens. The sequence continues at coordinate 1,858,295,561 of NC_056739.1, forward strand.
CACACATATATATATATATACACACACACATATATATATATATATATATGTGTGTGTGTGTGTGTGTGTATATATGTATATAGATATATACATTATTGCATATGTTTATCTGTACCTCCATAGATGTGTAGATGTTTTTAACCTATCTATATATCTACATATATATGTAGACCTGTATATATATTGACATGTATCTCTCTCTCTCTATATATATATATATATATATATATATATGTATGAGCATACACCTTTAATTGGGTGCATGGCGGGTTGTCCTATTTCAACACATTCCTCTCTTTTGTGTTTTAACCTGTCTGCATACACAACTGGGATAAGTACATCCCAGGTAGCTTAGTGTTAGGTTACTCTGAGGATGGAGTACATGGTTGCGGGTTCTACTCCTGGAAGGTGTTATTATTTTACCTCTCAGAGTAGGCACTGGTAGGGAAAGTGTGAATAACACACATTTACGCAGTTGTAAGCAGGTTTTCCCATGGTCTGCGTGATGTTAAGCAAAGGTCATACGTAAGAAGCGCTTCTCCATTTATCGTGTTGCAGCACCGCTTACCGTCGCGCAAACATGTGGAAACCCGCTTACAACTGCTTAAGAGTGCTTTAATCCACCTGCATCCAAAAGCCCTTATTCTGGCCCTCAAAATAACCTAACAGCCCTTGCAGGTCTTGAACCAGGGACCATGAACACCACAGTCATTGACCTTACCACTAAGGTATCTGAGATATGCATGAATGTTATGGTGTTTAGAATATAAATTGTACTACAGACATTCCTTACTACTGAAAACAAATGTGACAATCAGTTGGTGTACATATGTCTGATACATGTTAATGTTCATATGTTTGTGAAGGTAGGTGTTGCAATGTGACATGACAGGGTGTATTATGAATGAGTGCCCTTTTTATATTGTCCCCATACTCCATGTATGCCCCTCCAGTTCACTTATTGAACATCCGACCCAGGCCCTACTTGATGCATGATTGCATTACCCATCATTCATCCCCCACCCCAATCTTCATATACACAACAACCACCCCTTCTATGGTGAATTATGTTAATATTAATTGTTATAATACCAGAGCTGCATGTGTTTTGTGCACACTCCAATTCCTTTGGAGTGCTTCTGTGTCAAGAAGTGTGTTCATAGATGCTTATATATATATATATATATATATATATATATATATATATATATATATATATATATAGCTATTGATGTAACTGTATAATATATATATATATATATATATATATATATATATATATATATATATATATATATATATATATATATATATAGATATATATAGATATATATATATATATATATATATATAGATATATATAGATAGATATATATATATATATATATATAACGTATTAATTTGTAACAGTAATACATCCGTAGACTGGAATGTGTTGGTTCACAAACTACAGTACATTACAATGTACTGTACATATGTACACAAAGCCACTGTCCCATTTATGATCATTACAGTGAAATGCATATGGTATAAGGTATAGTCTCAGGACCATGAAACATGTGTACACCTCGGATGGCTTAGTGGTACGTCCTATGACCATAGTGTGCATGGTCCAGGGTTCAACACCTGAGATGCTTTAAGAATATTATTTACTGCAGAATAAGGCTCATTTAAGCAGTTGTAAGGATGTTTAAAAGTGTTTGTGTGACATTATAATAATGGTCAAACACATTAAACAAACATTGTAACGTATAACCTGTGCGCGCAAACACAGCCACATCCGCTAATTACTCCGGATATATACCTGTCAGTGACGTAACATCTCACTATGTGCTGACATGACATTACATTCTCTGTTGACTGCACTCTCCTGCACACATGGGTTTATATGGGTGATTCAAATGTTTATTATACAGACGATTACTACCTATATATGCAAGCTGTGGTTAAGGTATACTTTTGCACATGATAAATATCCCTGCCTTTATCGGGATTGTAACCTTGAATGCACAGATATTATGCGGATGCTGTAACCATTACATTGTTGACATTACCGTTGCTTCCGCCTATTTCCTATTTAGATGATTTCTATGTGTAAGCTAGGCTAAGCAAAGGGCGGGAGCCCACAAACTCACTGAGCTTCACATACTCTTGACATAGCAACATATAACAAATATACTGTGAGACAGTACATTACATTCCTAACCACATTAGGCATAGCTCCTCACTGACACACTTCAGGGGAAACCTTGGTGTGTGAATGGGTAACAGACTATATCCCCCTGGGATCATGTGTCACAGAACCAAACAGCCAGGGGGTGGGGGAGCCTGTCCAGTTTGATAGCTGCAAGACCTGTATGGGGAATTGACTGGTGTTGAATTGCCACATTAACATGCCCTCTTTAGATCAGTAAGTGCCCCTATCACCCTCCACAACCCCAGTCTTCAACAGCTTCCAGCAACTCTGCCTGGAATTGCTTCATTGGCTATGCTTGACAGAGGCTCAGTTATTTCATCAATGGTGCGGGGAAGGCCAACACACTGTTGCTATTCTTCTAATTGCCCTTGGGCAGATAGATAGTAGGCTATCTGTGAACCTCTAATATGTGAATAAACAGACCTTCAGATCATAATATACAGTGTCAACTCACCATGTAGTCAGGTAACAGTTGAGTACAGCATGAACATACAGAACACTGATACGTAGTCACTCTAAAAACCTATCTTGAAAGCTAGAAGACTTGTATAAGTTTAAGGCTTTCTATTGCTTACCACTAGGTTACCTACAGGGGAGATGAAAAACAAGTACAGATGGGGACCATGCATGCAATGACACCATACCGGCCCATGTGTCAGCCTTATGCTTTGGAATACTGGCCAAGGCTACTGGCACCCCATGGTGCCTTATTTAGGAGAGTCTTGAAGGTGAATACCAGCTCCATAAACAGCACAATAGCAGATTTAATGAGGTTTATGCTACTCAACACCAGGGGTTGTGATCACAACATGCATGCATTCACAGCACTCCTCAGTATGGACAACATCAACATCTGTGCATTAACTGAAATATGTCTTAAGGCTCCTGAGAGCACACCAGCACTACCAGACTACAACCCATACCACACATTTCAGCCACAGAACATGGACTGACAGACATAGAGGGTCTGTATCCTTATTCATCAGGGATACCTACACCTCCAGGTTAGTGGGGCAGCATGATACCTCTGTGATCATCCATGTGCAGCTAACATCAGCCACAACTGCAATGTGGAATGTGGCCTGCTACGGATCACCCTCCATGACCCAGGACCTCCACTCCACCTACCTGGTGACAGTGGAGAACATGACAATACTAATGCACACCCTGGTATTGGTCAATGTCAACTACCATACCATTAACTGGGAAACGTACTCCGGTACTCACTTCCAGGACCAGCGCTTCCTGGAATATATCACTTCATATGCCCTGTATCAGGTGGTAACCACCCTAACGTGGGGTGGAAACTAGTAGATGTGGTCATCACCAACATGTGCAACAGGTGCACCACAGTGGAGGTTAACTGGTCACTGGTTAGATCTGGCCATGAACTATTCACTGTTTCCACACCCTAGCATCTCCTCCACCCATGGATACCACAGTGTATACCTTTCCTACAGCTAAATATACACTACTAGTGACAGGGGTGGGGGGTTTCACAGCCCCCATGCTAAGGGGAAACACGGTTCAAGATACAGACAGATTTACAAATGCAGTCTATATGCACCTACAAGGATGTATAGATCATGCCATCACTGGTAAACCAAGACTCACTCTTCCTAGACAAGGACATCGGTCTGGTGGACCTCTGCAATAAACAGGCTATACTACAGACATAGGACAGTGTTCCAGTCACACAGCAAATTCCACGAAGGGCAGACATCCGTGACCACTATTAGTATGATACGTAGGTCCCTCATGACATCATCCAAGGCTAACATCAACAGGAGAATACGCAAGGATTCGTAAGATAACCACAAAGCCTTCTTTGGCTATGTCAAGGAAATACATGGTGACACACAGATTTGCACTGTGCCAGTGAAATATAGCACAAAATATGCTGACCCTACTTATATCGCCAACATCCTTGCAGATACATTTGGTGCATGCTTCACCCCCTAAAGAGTCCATAACACTACCCGAAAGGTACAGTATCCCAACCATCAGAGACACACAGGTGGAAATGGCCCCCTTTAACAGCAGAACACAGAGTCAGTGGAGGCAGATGTTGACCCAGACTGCATCTTGCAAACTGTACAAGACAACCTGCCCCTCCCCACCTAATTAAGCATTCCTACCTCAGCCTCTCCACAGGCTACATGCCCATACAATGGTGCGTGACAATAGTTATTTCACTCCATCACGGAGAAATCACAACTGCCCATGGTAACTACCATACCATAAGCCTGACTAGCCTGGTCTGCAATGATATGGTTTGCATCCTCATGGCACTCATTAACAATGACATTGGTAACCTTCGAACACATGACCCAACCCAGGTCAGCTTGATTGAGTGCAGTTCATGCCTACTGAACCTGTTTGATGTCTTACATACAGTCACCAAGACTTAGATGACAGGGGAGGTGGGTCACACATACTACCTGGACCTCACCAAGACTTTTGACACCATGCCCCACTCAGGTGTTATTGATAAATACACCAGCCTGTATATTCACCCATACATCATAGGTTGGGTTGCCAACGGGCTTACACACAGAACCCACATGGTACGACTTGCGGTCCACAGGTCCAACTCTTGAACAGTCATGACTGGTGTCCCACAGGACTCAGTCCTGGGAGCCCTACTGTTTGGCATATACATCTCAGATGTACAGGCAAACACAGGTGGACTACGGCAGACTATGTTTGGCAATGACTGCAAACTGGGAGCCATGATTCATAGTCCAGCTGACACGGGCATCCCTCAGGGGGCCTCACAGAGAATGTCACAGGGTGCCAACAACATGGCCTTCAGCCAAGTGCCACTAACTGCATGGTCATTTCATTGTGGAATTGGCATTCACATATTAATACGTGCGGCAGCCACTTTAATACACGAGGTAATGGGGTATCTGGGGACTAAGGTAGATAGTGATCTCCCCTGTGACAATCATATCTCTACAGTAGTTGGGACATCCTTCTATGTAGGCCATCTGACTACTAAAGGATTCCCATCTAGACATACTGGGGTTATAGTGCCCCTTTACTCATTACTCATCAGTCCCATCATAGGGTATAATAACCCATGTGGGATGTACTTCAGAGGACACGTCCAACAGCTGGGGGGTCCACGAATGTACCTCACCAAGGGGCATACTGGCCTCCAACATATGGCCTATGCAGCTGGACTGAATAAACCCCTGGTTTACTCAGTGGCATCTCGTTTACCCATAGATGATCTCCACTGACCAACACAGCCATGTCGAACTCAGGATTGATGGATATGCTCCACCTATGGGAATCCATGTCACAGTGAGCTAGACACTGTAGTGAGCTGACCTTGCCACAACAATAACCGGAAGATTGAATAAAGAAAAAACTCACTGCCAGGTGAAGCACTCTCCTTAGTAACAATAAATCAGCAACAAAAAATTAGTGAGTGCACCATGGGTTGAAGCCTGAAAGCAAGTTTATCAAATAAATCCAGTAGGTCTTCTTTAAAATCTTCGTTTATTGCAAAGAATAAAACTGCAGAAAGTAGCTAGTTGTGAGCGCTTTCGCGTTGTTACCCAACGCTTCATCAGACATAAAAAATTCTGAAACCTTTCCTCTTATAAAGCACTGTTTGTCATGATGTCATAATAATTAGTAATTAAAATTTAAAGAAACAGAGATACAAAAGCATTGTAAATAAAAACATAAACTGTCTAAAACACAAACATAAACATAAGCTTGTATTAAATATAGTTATCTGCATATGCTAGTGCTTCAATGGTCTGGAAGCTAAAAAAGGCTTAAGGGTAAGCCTCTCATTAAGCCCAAATTTGTGGGCTTGTAACTTAACAATCCACTTGCCTTCTCTTTCTTCAATTCTATTTCTGATGTTACCTAATCTCCCACCAGTATGCACCAATTCAAGAACCTGGAACTTAAAAGTATGAGCATCGCCTAACTCAACTATATGTTTGGCTAGAGCGTTCAAAATATTCCCTTTGGATATGGCATAAACATGCTCTCTAACACGTTCTCTTAGGGATCTAGTTGTCATGCCTACGTAAAACTTTTTGCATAATTGACAATCAGCTAAATAAACCAAACCAGTGGACTTACAGTTGGCTTGATGTTTGAACGTATAGATCCTATGTGTGTCAGGATGTGTGTATCTGTTGGTATTAGCCACATATTTACATTGATTACAGGTTGAACAAGCATGGGTGCCACAATGTGTTTGAATACAATCTGTGGCATGAGGTTTGTCATAACAGAGCAGCCTGTTTAATGAAAGCATATTTCTATAGGCTACACGGGGTGTGCTGTCAACTAAAGATCTAATGTCATCATCTATCATGAGAAGGTTCCAATGTTTGTTGAAAATCTTCAAAATGTGTTTGTTCTTGTTGCTATAAGGAATCAGAATCCTGTTGGGATTCGACCTTGATGTTCGTGTGGGATCTAAACACTGAGATTTATGTCTTTTTATGATGGGTGCAGCTTCATCATCTCTCTTGATGTCACAATCAGAAATGGCTTTATGTACAGAATTCTTGTTGTAGCCCCTAGATATAAAATGGTTGGCTAATTCTGTTTTCTGTTGTTGATATGCTGTCTGTGTGGAAGTAAGTTTGGAAGCCCTCAATGCTTGATTCTTAACAATGTTCTTATAGATGTGTTGTGGATGCATGCTTTGTCTATGTAATAAGTTGTTCCTCCAGCAACTCTTTCTGAACAATTCAGTATCAAAACCATATTCATTCTTGTAAACACTTACGTACAAGAAATCAATGCGCTCGCTGGAGTAGGTATAGTCAAAACTCAAAAAATCAGTGGTAGCATTAAGGTAACTAATGAAATCATGCAAATGCTCAACCGTTCCTCCCCACAGAAAAAACACATCATCTACAAACCTGTTGTAGAATAGCAATGATTCTAGAAATACAGAGTCATCATTAAACACAAACAACTGTTCCCAATGTGCCAACACTAAATTGGCGTAAGCGTTGGCACAAGGAGTGCCCATCGCTACACCTTTGATTTGAAGATGATAAGTATTCCCATAGCATAATACATTGTTTTTAAGGATGATCTCAAGTAAAGACATACATCTTTCTACCATAAGAGGTGTGAACTCATAATTTATAAGAATGGCTCTAATGTACTCTAAACCAATGTCATTAGGAATTGAAGTAAACAACGATTTGACATCTAGAGTTACCAATATACATTTGTCATGGGGTGGAAAGGATAGACCAAAATCTCCTAGGTTCTCCAAAAAATTGGTGGTATCCTTCAAAATATGTTTGATCTTTAAAACAATAGGTTTTAATGTTTTATCAAGATAAATCGAGAGGGGCTCAGTGAGCCAACCTCGACTAGAGACTATCGGTCGTAGTGGCGGGTCAATAACATTCTTGTGTATTTTAGGTAAACCCCTAAAAGATGGTATAAGGGGCTTATCAACTAGTAGGTATGAATATAAATCATTGTCAATAACATTTGTTAGTACTAAGTCATATAACATAGCATGTACATTCTTGATCAAATTATTCAAACCATACTTAGGTAGAGGTAGATAGGTCTCATAGTCAGACAGCATAACACTCATTTTCTCAGAGTATGTAGTACTGTCCATGATTACGACGGCACCACCTTTGTCTGCTTGTCTGATAGTAATAAACTCATTGCGTCTCAAACCATCCAAGGCTTGTTTCTCATCATAAGATAAATTCACAAAATTAGATTTAGCTTTATTATCATTGTAAAGTTCAAATAAATCTTTTTCCACAGCTTGTTCAAAAGCATCCAAAAGTGGATGCTGTTGTGGAATAAAGGTAGATGGCTTCCTAAAAAGAGTAAAGTCAGTGGCATTATTCTGGTCATGTTGGCCATATAATAATTTCAAAGTTAAAGTCCTTGTGAACTTCTTGACATCCACTACGATGTCAGTAACGTCGTTACTATGTGAGGGAATGAAGCCCAAACCCTTATTGAGAACCGATGATTCATGTGCATTCAAAACATATTGAGAAATATTTACTACTAAATTATGTGAGTTCAAAGACTCAGGTAATGAAACATCAACATTCATTTCTTCGGTCGCCATACCTTTTTTGCAAAGTGTGTGTGGTCTTCTGTGAACTTCCTTTTGTTGGTTTGTGTGGACGGGGACCAAGTTCTCTTTTCTTGTGGTCGAAAAGGTAGAGGAAAAGAAGGAAGACCCTCTCCCAAGGCAAACAACTCGTCCTCTGCTGGAATAACAAAGGAATCGATGCTTAGCTGCTTGTTGCGCGTGTCATGAACTTTCGGTCTCACCGAGTCAACTTTTTCAGCATGAGGTGTAATATCTGGAATAGAATCCATGTGTACGAGTGCCTGTGTTGTTATAACATGCGGATGTGATGTATTAGTCGTGTTAGGCTCCTCGGTAACGTTACTGAGCGTCTCAGTTGCCACAACTATTGTGGAATCCGTGTTCGATGGTTCGTCTCGTGACGTCAGCGTCATGGGAGTGGTCAAGCATGTAGAACGCTGTCCATCAATAGTTTCAGGATGTTGACTTATATCATTCAAAGATTTGCGAACATGGTTGGATCTCATATCGGTTTTCTCTTTGGGCCAAGAGAAAACTTGAGACTTGCTGAAATCAATAAAGTCTCTTTGCAGCTTGCGTTTCTTATCACGTAGGCACTTCATGTCGAGAGATGTTAACATATTTTGTAGATCCTCAAAAACGGTTCTAGTTTGCTCTGTATTAATTAATCCAACCAACTCAGTGTGAATGGTTAGAATGTCACGTTTTAATTCAGTAATAGAAATATCATAATGCTCAATTAGGATGAGGAGATAAGAGAAGCTAGTATCAATGTTATGTTTTTGCCACTTGGCCAAGAGGCTAGGTTGTGAATCGCCAAAAGTCGGCATTTTGAGGATTCTGAGACCTCGCGGCACTAATTTGAATTTCAAGCAAGCTTCCATATGAAGTTTCTGCCACTGTATGGTACGGAGTTTGTAAAGTTTATTCTCCAGATTCCTTGTTGTCATAGTAATTTCCATATTGTTCTTGAAAGAATGTGCATCATCTCCAGAAGCTTTTAAATCAGAAGTTGTCAATTTGAGTAATGGGTTGATATTAAAATCAACAAGTCCATCCAAGTCAAACATTCTATCAGCTTCTTGGTTAGGTAAAGGTGAGTTAGAATTGGCAGCCATGTCCAGGCAGTGAAATATAGGTAAAACAAGTTTGAATAAAGAAAAAACTCACTGCCAGGTGAAGCACTCTCCTTAGTAACAATAAATCAGCAACAAAAAATTAGTGAGTGCACCATGGGTTGAAGCCTGAAAGCAAGTTTATCAAATAAATCCAGTAGGTCTTCTTTAAAATCTTCGTTTATTGCAAAGAATAAAACTGCAGAAAGTAGCTAGTTGTGAGCGCTTTCGCGTTGTTATAACGCCATCAGACATAAAAAATTCTGAAACCTTTCCTCTTATAAAGCACTGTTTGTCATGATGTCATAATAATTAGTAATTAAAATTTAAAGAAACAGAGATACAAAAGCATTGTAAATAAAAACATAAACTGTCTAAAACACAAACATAAACATAAGCTTGTATTAAATATAGTTATCTGCATATGCTAGTGCTTCAATGGTCTGGAAGCTAAAAAAGGCTTAAGGGTAAGCTTCTCATTAAGCCCAAATTTGTGGGCTTGTAACTTAACAATCCACTTGCCTTCTCTTTCTTCAATTCTATTTCTGATGTTACCTAATCTCCCACCAGTATGCACCAATTCAAGATCCTGTGTCAGGATGTGTGTATCTGTTGGTATTAGCCACATATTTCTCATGATAGATGATGACATTAGATCTTTAGTTGACAGCACACCCCGTGTAGCCTATAGAAATATGCTTTCATTAAACAGGCTGCTCTGTTATGACAAACCTCATGCCACAGATTGTATTCAAACACATTGTGGCACCCATGCTTGTTCAACCTGTAATCAATGTAAATATGTGGCTAATACCAACAGATACACACATCCTGACACACATAGGATCTATACGTTCAAACATCAAGCCAACTGTAAGTCCACTGGTTTGGTTTATTTAGCTGATTGTCAATTATGCAAAAAGTTTTACGTAGGCATGACAACTAGATCCCTAAGAGAACGTGTTAGAGAGCATGTTTATGCCATATCCAAAGGGAATATTTTGAACGCTCTAGCCAAACATATAGTTGAGTTAGGCGATGCTCATACTTTTAAGTTCCAGGTTCTTGAATTGGTGCATACTGGTGGGAGATTAGGTAACATCAGAAATAGAATTGAAGAAAGAGAAGGCAAGTGGATTGTTAAGTTACAAGCCCACAAATTTGGGCTTAATGAGAGTCTTACCCTCAAGCCTTTTAGCTTCCAGACCATTGAAGCACTAGCATATGCAGATAACTATATTTAATACAAGCTTATGTTTATGTTTGTGTTTTAGACAGTTTATGTTTTTATTTACAATGCTTTTGTATCTCTGTTTCTTTAAATTTTAATTACTAATTATTATGACATCATGACAAACAGTGCTTTATAAGAGGAAAGGTTTCAGAATTTTTTATGTCTGATGAAGCGTTGGGTAACAACGCGAAAGCGCTCACAACTAGCTACTTTCTGCAGTTTTATTCTTTGCAATAAACGAAGATTTTAAAGAAGACCTACTGGATTTATTTGATAAACTTGCTTTCAGGCTTCAACCCATGGTGCACTCACTAATTTTTTGTTGCTGAATAACCGGAAGATGCTGAACAGACAGCTTCCTGTCACAGACACTCCCCATACTTTGGAACAACATCCCTAACTACATTATACAGAGCCCCTCACTAACACTCTGCAAGGGAAACCTTGAAGGGTGAATGGGGACAGTAGATGCACCCAAGGGATCTCACCATTGGCTCTGCTCCACAGAGGGATGGTTAATGAATCAATGGGGTGGCAAAAGCTGACGCATTTTGGCTGGCCGTATGAATGGCCTTTGGCGGTAAGCCAAGTACCTACCTATGAATCTATACATACAGTATCTGCATATGCTGATAGCTTAATTTAATGTTCAGGTGTTGATAGCTTAATTTACTGTTCAGGTGTTGACTTACCTTGTGCCAATGGCTGTTGTGTGTGCAATAGTTGAGGGCTGCCTATGTTGGATGCACACAGTAGACTGCCTATGCATGACAATTTACAGGTAGTCTTGTGTGTGTGCCATCCATTTTACTGTGTGTGCAGGTGGAGAAAGGTGTCATTCCCTAGGTGCCCACACTGTCAGTGCGTGTGCTATACGTTTCCTCTTTGCCAAGGCACGGGCATACTGGGCACGCCTCCATCTGCCTACTGGGGCTGGCTCAGGGTGTTCATGGTCTGAGTACCTCTGTGCCTGTGGGACCCTTGGCAATGGTGGTGGGCTGTGAGGGCCTTCACCATTCTGACCCTGCTGCAGCTGTTTCCGCAGGACCATACTGTGTAGCATGGCACACACTATGAAGATGTGGGCACACATGCCTGGACAGTACTGCAAGGCTCCACCAGATATATCCAAGCAATGGAACCATGATTTCAGCATCCCAAACACACACTCTATGATGATTCTGGTTTGTGCGTGTGCCTCATTATGGCGTTCATGCATGGGTGTGTGTGCATTTCTGATGGGAGTTATCATCCATGGTTCCAGTGCATAGCCAGCATTCCCCACCAGGTGGCCATTTGGGATGTCCCCCCTGGCAAATAACCAATACAGCTGTGAGGCATGCCAGATGTGGGAGTCGTGATAGCTTCCAGGGCTGCCAGCACACACATCCATGATAATACCCTAGGCATTGCACACGACCTGGCAGTTGATGGAGGGGTATCCCTTGTGGTTTATGTAGCGCCTTCCCTGCTCACTGGGTGGTGACTTGATGTGTATGTGCATGCAGTCTATTTCACCCAGTACCTCCGGGTATTCTGCCACATGGTGGAAGAAATGCATATTGCTGGCCAACTCCTCCTGCATTCGGGGAAAGTATATGTGCTCATTGGCATGTCATAACATGGCATCCAAGAACTGGTGTAGTACCCTGGATGCTGATGCATGCGAGATACCCATGAAATCCCTAGTTGGTCTTTGAAAGGTACCTGTAGCTAGTATTTTCAGGCTTACACATACCTTTGTATCCACTGGGATGGGTTCCCCTCTGTTTGTCCTGGCTCTGAGGCATGGCCGGCACAGCTCCACAAGTTGCTGTAGGGTGTCTTAGTCCACCCTGTAACGCTCTACTATCTCCAGAACATGTAGCCCCTGGTAGGTTAGCCTGGGTCTGAACACTCTCCTCCTCCTCTGGTGACTGCGGTGGTCGTGTGCATCATCCTCAACACCAACTTCAGTCTCCAACACCTGCTGGTGGATCAAAGCTATGGCAGCCCCTAACATGTACATAATAAAAGATCACCATCTCTATACACCACTGGTGCAGAGTGTATGGGAATACACAAATATGTGTGAGGTGCTTTCACACTTTACAATATTGTGCTATGGATGCTGCTGATGTAAGTTCTTTGGTTCATAGGTTCATAGATTAGTACTAAGCTAACTGCCCTTGCGAGCCATTTTAAGCTTAGCCAATTATCCCTTGTGAGACTCAAACCTTGCACCTTGTGTTTGTAAGGCAAACACCTTAACCATTAGGCCACCCTAAGTGGGTGTGTATGAACTATTCCTGGTGCTGCGTGTCTTAATTATGTGTTTTGCAATGAGTATTGTAAGTGTGGGGCCTTTACTGCGGAGATCTACTTGCCAGCCTTGATTAATCTGTTGCCCTTTAATTCACTTTTGGACCTGGATTCCCTCCCATTATCAGGCATGCATCGGCCTGCCATCTTTCTTGTTTTGTACTTTCCCTACCCAGTCATGGCGAAATGTGCCTTGTAGCTGATATACTGCATATCGCCTTTGTTCTGCTTTGACACTTTGCTGTTTTCTTTGCAGTACAGCCCCTCCCCTTCCCTGTTCTGCAGGTAACTGCTTGCAGCCTTGTAAGCTGTTGTCAATGGCCCACTGTAGGCTCCTAGGTGTTAATTAGTCATTTGTACTCCAATTTCACTACTGCGGCATTTTCTTATTTCTTTGTTATATCCTTCCTGTTTTGGGTACAGTGTGCGACGCGCATACCCATTTACCAGGTTTACATCTCCGTTCACATGTATACTCGGTTACCTTGTGTACTCTCAGCTAAGCATAGCTATGGGCAATTCAACACACCCCTATCCTGCAGCTTTGCCTACCTAGGGGCAGACCAGTTTAGCAATGCTCCAATGTGCATACAGCAATGGCGACACACCCCTCTCTTGATGTCATCTTTATCTCAAGGGCTCAACTCGGTGTTATAACGCTACGCTGTGAGGTGCATCCTACACCAGCGGGGAGTCTGTGATTCACTATTATTCCTCTCATTTGCATGGCATTGCCTACTAATTCCTAGGTACTGTGCATAACACTGTCACTGCCCCTTAGCAACCCTTGCGCCATGAGTATGGTGTAGCATGCCTGCCATTGACTATTATGGGGAAAAAAGGTCTTTAATGCGGAACATAGTTCCACATTAAAGAACAGTAGCTCAGTAGCTCTGCACTAAACACGGAGCTTCTCATGTTTAATACTTTGCAGTTTCGCATTCAACACAAGTAGCTCCGTGTTTAGCGATTTATGATTGGCCCGTATACCGGCATATGGGCCAATCAAAAATCGCTAAACACGGAGCTTCTCGTGTTTAATGCGGAACACAAGTAGCTCCGTGTTTAGCAATTTTTGATCGGCCCGTATGCCAGGTATACGGGACAATCAAAAAAAAATAAAAAAACAAACAAAGCGGAGGCTGGCCGGGATTTAAACCGGCAGGGCGGGACTCGGGATCAGGCTGCTGATCTCGGGACAGTCCCACCCAAATAGGGACGTCTGGCAACCCTGGCGGAAGTCCCTGATTTTGACTCAATTTTTTAACTCTGTCCCTCTTAATCCCTCCTAAAACTAGTGACGTTTGGAGGAAATGTGGTGAATTACACTTAATGAATAATGACAATAATTAAGAGTTATAAACTTCTTTTACTTCAGAAAATGTGTATTAATTCATATGCTCTGATTCTGTCAATGCTTCAAGTTAATAGCACTAATATTCTAAAAGTGTCCCTGAATTTTTCTTGACTTGTCCCTGATTCTGTCAAAATTTGTCCCCAACTGGTTGAGAGGTCTGTATGCAGTGCAATTTCGGAGTTGGTTGGTATATTTATTTAATTTGCAGGGGTGAGGGTGCAGGGGCCTTGCTCCTCTGCAAAAACGAAAGAAAAAAAACTTGCAGTTACACTGCTCTTTGTGTAGCATTCCTTACTCAAAACATGTCACTGTTTGAGCCAGGTCTCTACTGGCAACTACTATCAAGTTTCATTGCAAAGAGAAAACCATCATCAGCCCACTTTTCCCCATTTATTTTTACATATTATTGCATATTTCTTACTGTATGCATCATGATATCACATTTAAATCTACATGACTGTCAATCATGCATGTTTTTCTTACGATAGCACGGCCTTCTCACCTGTCACTCAGTAAAACCACGCCCACAATCGCGCAAAAAAGGCCTGATAAGTACTACACTAATACATTAAATTGTCCTACAAAATACACCTTTCCTTAAAAAAGCCCCAGTTTGGGCCTCTGACAAGGTCATAACCCTAAATGACTGGGAATGAAGACAGTTTATATCTAATACCTTCCTTCACAAAATCTGGAAGGGAAAGTTTGGCATAGGAAGTCTCATCACAGCAAGGTTTTATTCCTTCTGACATCAAACTGCACATAGGCTACCCTTCACTTACAGCCCTGTTAGTTTAGTATATGCCATTTTGCACACGACCTAACAGCGGACGTCACACACTACTGAACTACAGTAATAACCCACGCCACTCCAGCTTGAATGTCGATATCAGTACGTCAGAAGTTCCCACGTTTCTGCTTTTACAGCTTGCATTCTGGTCCAATCGAGACGCCGGACGTCATTGTAAGCACGGGTATGGGAGTAGGTCCTGAGACCAATGATCAACCACCCCGGCGGAATGTGTTCAGGCATGTTCATTCTGACAGTATATCCACGTGGAGGCGGTGTGGGAAAAAGTAAGATATCCTTTGGGTTTGTATTTGTATAAAAATATATGTTTATGTAAAATATTCAACACTTATTCTAAAATTGTGATTACGTTTTGTAGACAATGTAACGATTTGACTTTTTTTCTAATACAGTTATTGTAAAAGTGGATTCTTCTGATTTTAATCATATTTCATTGGAAAGCGTGGCGGAAACCAGTAGTGTAATGTAAAACATTTACCATAGAAGTTTCTGTTTTGGAAGGTATGTTGACTAAGGATGTCCCATTTGTTATCGGTTTTAAGTTTTGGCCAGAGAATTTCGGGTTAGTGAACTTTTTTATGTGGGTGGGAGAAGGAGAGGGGCGAGGTTATGTAATCGTGACGTAAATTTTAAAATTTTAATCTGCTTGCCACGGTTTTAGGAGTTACGGTTGTCGGGTGTATGATTGCGTTCACTAGCCTTAGGTTAGAGCTGTAAAACACATGTCTTTACTCAGTCAATTCATTTTGACGAGACCAATATAGAAAATAAATAAATAATATGAAATGCTAGCAATATACACGTGTTAAAGCACTTTGTCTGTTTTCTTAATTCCGAACAACAGCAGGCTGGAGCAATCGGGCATATTGAGTTAGTAATGTTATTTCACATTACAGTTTCTACACAGGCATAGCAAGGTTGCATTAAAGTAGTACATGTGTATTTATATACCATACTTGTCAACCTCTAAGAGCAATAAATCTGGGCAAAGACATAACAATTTGTCAGAAAACCACAATTTTATGAGAAACCGACCAAACATAGGAGCCAAAAATCTGGACATTCTGCGAAAGTCTGTACAGTTGAGAGGTATACACCTGGCTGAAGTAGACATGCCCGGGCAGGTATATCTTATTGGTGTGGGTGGGAGCCTGAAATCACAGACGTAGAAACTCTGGTTTCATGTATTTGGATTGTCATTTATAGTGTACTGATTAAATAAGTAAAAGGATGTGAGGGTACTTTTAATTTGCTTATTCTGAAATTTTTTTAACATTATGTTTAGTGCAAATTTGTTCATATAGTCCTAGTTCTACAGCCATTTGCAAGTAAAGTATGGATCACTGCCTCTAATGATGTGGAAGACTTGCTGACAACTTTGATACTCAGCGTGTTAAGCAGTGTTAATTCATACTTTGAAACAGTTCTTTTAGTTAATTTGATTCAGTATTTACTATGGTTATGCATTAAAATGTGTTATGATCCTTTCATCCTAAATGAGATGCACTTAAGAGCTTTGCACATAGTTGCAAAAAAAAGGCAAGAAAAACACCTTATACGGATATGAGAGAAGAGTAACTTGCTGGAACAATATATACAACTAATTGTTATAGGCTGCTTTGCAAAACCTCACTGGAGAGCAGTGTAATTGACTGAGGTAGAAGAATGGATTGACTAACCGCTTGTTGAGAGAAGAAGCAGATAAGCAATAACATTTTCACTCTCTCTACAGAGGATCTTCTCTCCTGAAGATGATCTTGGGGAATCTCCACAAGATGCAGTTGTCTCTAAACTGAGTGTGATTAACAGGAAGTGCAGAGGTTTGGTTTTCTGTAAGTGAATTAATGTGTTTGGGGATCATGCTTCTATTCTTGTTTTGATGAGTAGCTGTGTTGCTTGTAGTTTATTGCACAGGTTATGCAAAGGATGATCACTTTACAGAGTTGAGTGGTATGTGAACAAGAGGTTGTTTCAGCAATGGTCACAGCTCTGTTTGTCTTTGAGTGAGTCACCATTGACGAACTGCCATGCACCTGTTCTCACGTTATTGATAACATTTAATACTGAGGAATATCGTTAGTGTAATGGTGCATTTTGTTTGAGAAGAGTTTGATTCCTAGTCCCCATGGCATTGTTGGTGGCTTAGAACTAATTGTGTTATAGTGGAATGTAGTTATTTATTTGACTTGTTAACCAGGTTAGTCCGCTGGGTAGAGACCCCTTTTCAGCAGAGACCCGAGGAGAAAAGCTCCACAAAATGTAACCAAAGTATACAGAGAAGGAAATTCTCAAGCATAAATCTAAAAACTGTACAATATTATACATCATTTTATTTGTTATGCAGAAATGGTATGAATGAACATGAGTCAGAAAAGAGATGGAAATGCCAACAGTATGAGATATGAAGATACTTGAAGAAAAAGGCTTAAGTGTGAGGGATAGGCAGAGAAATAGTCTAAAGTTATGAGGAGTATATACATTCATAGTAAGTAGATTTTAAATGGAAGACTGTAGTAGATAATTAAGTGAGTGACTGAGAGGAATATTGGCAGTCATCCCCTTTGGCAAAAACAAAGTGCCCACAAATTACCACATAGGTGGTAATCCATTAAGTACAGAAGAAGTAATTAGGGACCTGGGGACCCAAGTTGATAGCAATCAATCATTTGACAACCACGTGGCCAAAGTGGTTAGAAAAACATTTTATATAGCCCACCTAATCATGAAGGGATTCACATCTAGATCAGGGGACATCATTGTGCCTCTTTACTCATCCCTCATCAGGCCCATAATTGAGTACAATGCCCCTTTTGGGATGTACCTTACCAGACACCTGCAGCAACTGGAAAGACCCCAAAAGTACCTCACCAAGAGGATCAAAGGGCTCAAACAGATGCCATATGCTGCCCGGTTAAAGAAACTCCAGCTCTACTCAGTGGCATACCGCCTGTTCAGAGGCGATCTGTGCCTGACATATAAAGCCATGTCCAACCCGGAATTAATGGACATGCTGCATCTCAGAAAATCCAAATCCCATCGAGCTACGCGCTCGAGAGACTTGAACCTCAGCACTGAAATAAATAGGACATGCTGGAGGGACAGATTCATAACCCAGAGGCTCCCTTCACTCTGGAATAAAATCCCAGTCCATGTTAGGCAGAGTCCCTCATTGACTCTCTTCAAGAGGAATCTTGATGAGTGGATGGGAGATCGTAGGTTTACCCCGGGTATCACTTCTGTGTCACTGTTAGACAGAGGCACAGTATACTAACCTCGAAAAAGGGCATAGCAAAATAAATTTAAAATGGGTGGCGAAAGCCAAACACATTCTGGCTAGGCTTATAAATGCCCTAGGGCAGATAGCCTAGTTTGAACCTATGAAGGTAAAGATAATAGTGGGTAGGAAGAGAAATACAAGGTAGGATTGGAAGATAGGAATATATGATTATATTGGGTTATTGCAAAGGCATATCCATTCCATCTGGTAGGTAGCTTTTAAAACAGTTTTGAAGGAGGTAGAATTACTTTGCTTAGAAGGGTTTTCTAGTGTCTTGTGCTATTTTTGTGTGAATGAACTAGTTTAAACTTCACAGAATGGTTTGTACATGTGATGAATGGACAAGCTGTTTGAGCTGCAGATACTGAACTGAAGACACAATGGGGAGCAGTTCTGGTCTTCATGGATTCCATAAATGTCTACATAAGGTAAATGCTTCACAAACAAGGATTGTGACAATGTGGGACAAAATATTAACTTTGATGTGTTTTTAAAAGTTTGTAGAATTTTGTTTAAAAAGTTATAAAACGCAATGAACAAGGATTTTCTGAACAAATTAAACTCCGACATCGATTTTCCAGAAAGTTAAAAAAAGTGAAGCAAAATCGGGGACATTCTACAAAAAAGTGATGTTTTGAGAGGCATTTAAATGGACAGTGGGAAATCTTGAGGTCCCTGGGACAGGAAAGCCCTGTGATGTAGACAATTTAAATGTTTATTACACCAGTAGTTTAGAGAAGAAACATGTTAGTTTTATATAGGGCATTTGCAGTTGTAAAAATCAGCATAGCATAACACAGTTGGTAATAGTAATCCATTCAGAATTGCTGTGTATAAATGAAAAAAATCTGTTTTAGCCTAGCAATAAAAGCAATTCATGTGCAGACGGTACCCATTTTTGTTTAAAAGATAAATTGGAAAGAGAATTTTACTCGGTGCACAGACTTTCACTACAGGCTAGTCTGTCAGCTGGCAATTGAACACTCCCTACGTGCCTGTTGACCATCAGGCCTCACCCAGTGAGAGATGGCCAATATGTCCCTTACCAAGGAAAATAAGCTTGGATTATGGTGAGGGCTTTTAAGAGGGTGTGTCTTTCAGGCAACCATACACGTGCTTTATGGATTCATTGGCATCCTTGCTAAGCATCTCTCTGGGTGGAAACATATACAAACCACATCATTGGTGAGACCCACAGTGCCTTTGGAGGCGCTAACCAGATGTTGGCATGGTGAGCATAATACTCACCCTCAGGGCTGAGCACTTCTGTTGTCACTACTTTTAATGTGAGACTGTGGCAGTGTGGGGTTGACTGTGCTTGGGCCTCCTCCTTCCAGAATGGACTCATCTTCTGTCCTCTTCCAGCCCTGTGAGGGATCAAAGCTAATCGACCTCTGCTTGATTCATTTGTGGCACAGTCAGGGCTTTCTCATTCTAGACTGTGGGAGCTGATGCAAGTAATTTTTTTTCCCAAAACTGAATAGTTCTGTAAAGTGTGAAATCTTTGGGAGCATCAGTGTCACACAGTTCTCATCCATTTAGCCTGCTTGTAGAAATGGTGGATCCCGAGAATTAAAGGACCATGGTACTCTCAAAAAATGGTGCTTACATGTTGATTAGGAAAAAGTAACAGACCATGTACCTATTTATAAAAATTGTTCATAAGATTATTCCACAAGAAATTCTGTATGACAGCCAGGGGTTTTCAGTTCTGGATGGTGAAAGGACTATGTTACTGATTTTATTTGTAGAATACTGAATCGTAACAGTTCTTTTTACCTGAATATGTTTCAGGTGAGCAGTTATAATTGTGGTTCTCATCACTGAGCTGCAAGCCAGTTATCATTCATGTCCCTTTGCAGTCATAAATCCCAGAAAGCACATTAACAATTTTAAGAATTTTAATTAAACATTTACGTAATGATGAGTGAGTCATAATTTTACATGAAAATCTGCATACAGACAGTAGTTTTGCTTTCCTGTTATTTGCTTTTTTAGTGCATTTTTGGGAGCCTTGTCTTTAACAGGATAAGGTGGAGTGTTTCATGCTGTGCGCCAGTAATTGTATAGGGTAGTTGAATGATTAATGGGTACTGTATTTGTGTTGGGAGGCATGATATCTGTTAGGTGGCAATACTGTACACTCATTAGGAAAAGCAACCAAGAGCATTAAGGAAGTGTACCAGTATCATATGTACCTGGCAAAAAATGCAGAACAGTTATTTGATTGTTAGATAAGCCACAAATAAGTGATCTTAATACATTTACTAAATGATCCAAAAAGTATGAGAGACTGTGGGCATGTTTTTTATTAGGAAATTTACCCCTTTCTCCAGAAGTTTAAGATTTTAAATGTTCACCAATTAACCCCACCATCAAGACCATTGCATATTGTGTTAACTGCATTTAATGTAGCAGGAAAAAAAAGTCTAACTGTATAATTATGAAGTTGCTGTTAAATAGTGTTTTTGTTTGTATTGCACTTTCAGGATATTCATCATTCTACATTTTTTTTCTTTTTTAAACCTTTTTGTTTCCAGGTTCGGTACGTTTTTATGGCAACTACTGCTTTTTCGTACCACCACACTATCTCATAGAATCAAGATGAAAAACTCGACTAACCCTGAAAGAGCAGAAGTTGCCCTTTCCAGTCTCTTTTCTTCGTGCTGCAGCTCTGTATTTTTTCCATTTTCATCTTCTAAGACCTCCACTGAAGGCCAGCACCTTAAACGTGTAAAAAAGACAAGTCGGCAACATAAGCGTGTGCAGGAGCGGTTAGCCTTCTTAGAGAAAAAGAATTTGGTTAAAAAAGGAGAGCACAAAAAAAATGAAAGTTCTTCCAAGTTACAATTTTGTAACGCATCAGGCATCCTGGGACAGAAGGCTGGCAGTAACACACAGTTAATGGCTGTCGTACAAAATTCTGTTTTGGAGAAGTGTGCTTGTGACACTGAAACAACCCTGACCTCATTATCTGCTCCCTATACTGTTGTACCAGCAGTTAATCCACAGTGTTCACATTTAAAGTTTTGTCATAGTTGTGATTGTTGTCCACTTAGCAGTCCTGTACCCAGTAATGTTGGTGTATGTTCGCTAACTGTTCCAACCAAGTATGTGGCACTAGACTGTGAAATGGTAGGAACGGGGCCTGGTGGAAAGGTGAATGAGCTGGCTCGATGCAGCATTGTGAACCACAGTGGGGATGTTGTGTATGATAAGTATGTTAAACCCACGCTACCTATCACGGATTACAGAACTCGTTGGAGTGGGATTCGAAAAGAGCACATGGAAAAGGCTGTCCCTTTTAAAGTGGCACAAAAGGAAGTGAGTACATACACCATTTTATGTATGCCATAGTTTTTTTTTGGCAAAAATACGTTTTGTGTGCTTGTAATTTATGGAGTAGTGACAATAAACTGCCAGAAATTACAATGAAAATACCTGTCTTTTCCCTTTTTCCTTATTGTCAGTGACATTTTGAACAGGTACAGTATTGCTGTCGTTTAAACATGGGTTGCCAGCACCTGTCATAAATTGATGTTACGTGATTATTGGAAAACTTCACATGTAACTGCACTAGGGTTTTAAATGCGAGAACAATGCAAGTTTAATAAGTTTACTTGTGCTCTGTAGTATTTCTTGACATTTTAGAATTGTGGAAGAATATTTGCTTCAGATCATGGCATTCTGTCAGGTTGTGCAATTGGTTGCATGCTTAATGCTTTTGGGATTTTCAGTATGCAGGTGTCTTTCAGTAGTCTGACATTTCAGTTGAAACCTGCTCAGCATATGTTCCCACTTCCCCATTGCCCTGTACTGAGGTTATCACAGTGTTACCTGTGTTTGAGCTTACTTTTTTATTTTTTACAGATAGTAGGTGTGGTAGAAGCGGTCATGCTTATCCTTTTCTTCTCTGGATTCTGTTGGAGTCAGGACTCAAGATAACAGTCTAAAACAAGACCTAGTGGATCCACTTGGCACTCTCTCTTTAACCATAGTCTGGGCACTGGCTTTGTTCTGGCAGAGTGGAGAACAGCAACAGTAATCCCCTTGCACAAAGGGGTTCATCAGCTGACCCAGGAAGCTGTCGACCCATAAGCCTAACCGACCTTATCTACAAGGCCATGGAAAGAATTATCATGGACCTTAACAAAAAACTAAAAAGAAATGGATGCATTTTGGAGAAGTATCTATGAAAATCCTGTCGAACATAACAAATATGCTAAATGGATAAAAGAAGTTAAAAGAAAGAATAAGAACTTTAAAGGTACAGAATATGAAATGGGATGAAGTAACAGCCAAAGAGATTGTAAACAAAGTTAAGAAAAGCCTCTAATTGGAAAACCCCACGCCCAGATGTAGTACCTAACTTGACCAATAATTTGCCTTCTGACGACATAGAAACTATACACGGGACTGTGGCAGACCACTTTGCAATTAAGCCATGATAAAGGACAAATTATTATCCCAGGGATAAAAATTCAAAGTCAGATATTCCAGGGTGACTGTCACTGTTGCTATTTTGCCTTGCCCTTAACCCATTACTCTGTCTACTTAACAGCTTAGGCCATGGCTATAATTTGGCTCATAGAAAACAACAGTCTGAAGACTTCTCATCCTCTCTTTGTCGTCGATCTGAAATTGTATAGCTCAGATGAGGAACTAAAAGTATAACTGCAATAAGAATGTCATTTGGTCTTTGTGTGCAAAAGTCACCTTTTAAAGCAGGGAGAACTGCAGCACCAGGAAAACATCAGGTTGGGAAAAGAATGTGATATAAAAATTTGAGGAAAAGGAAGTGTATAAATACTTGGGAACTGATGAAGGATCAGCAATAAAACATGAACAAATGCAAATGAAACTTAGTAAGGAATACTTCAGAAGACTTAAATTAATCCTGAAAACAGCATTGACGTCTAGGAAAAAAATCCAAGCTATAAACCAGTTTTCTCTTCCTGTCCTAACTTACAGTTTTGGAGTGATTAATCTGTCCAACATGTTTTGGGGCCAATCGGATATTAAAACATGAACTATGTTTCATGCTCACCAAATGATCTATAAAAGTAAGTGGATACCAAGATTATATATTCCCCTCTCCGAAGGAGGGATGGCCCTCCTTGAAACTGATTACATGTATAGATCTACAAGTGTGGGACTTCACACTTATATCTGCTGATCTCACAAGACCCAAACGTAGTGAAAGTAAAACATGAGGATAGTAAATCTAAGATGACTTCTCTGCTTAATCTAGCAGAAGCATATTGACATCAAGCAAGAATGGAAATCGAACCAGAAGTAGTTAAAAGAAAAATCAGGCATTGACTGAATGTGCCAAAAAAACAAAAAAAGAAGGACCAGATGAAAAGACAAGAAATGTAGAAAACTTCATAAATATAGTTGCAAGTATAGAAAACTACTGGAAGAACCTCATGTTGATCAGGAACATATGCAGGAATGGTAAGGAGAGGTGAATTCAAACCAAGCATTGAAAGGTTAACACTGGCAGCCCAAGGTAGTGAGTTATATACACGATGGTTTACAAAGTCTGTTGCACATGTGGGAGAAACGGACAAATGTAGGTTTTGTAAAACAGAATTAGAAGCAGTTGCATACCTCGTTGCTGGTGGCGACATACTAATGAACTGTATTCTGAAAGGCATAATAATGTGGCAAGACTGTTGCACTGGGAATTGTGCAAACATTATAGTATTGAAGTGGCTGAAATGAACCACAAAGCATCATAGAAAATGATGGTCTACATCACATGGGATCACCCATTACCAACAGTTCAAAAGATAGATGCTAGAAAGCTGGTTATAGTGGTCCAGGAAAGGGAAGACAAAAGTAGCATTGATCATTGAAATCTCTACACCCAGTGACTACAGTGTCCTGTGTACAGAGAGACACGGTCATAATTATTAGGATTTGCAAGCAGAAACGAGAGCAGTGTGGAAGAAAGATACCCAGATAGTATATAAAAGAGTCTACAATCCTATTTAAACACGCTATCAATACATGTAACTCTGTACGAATCGCAGAAGGAGTCATTACCGGGCACATTGCGGGTGCTTCAAAGAGCACTTTTGGCTGAAATCTGAGTGAAACAATGCTAATTTCATGAACTTTAATTAAACTGTGATTTGGGAATGGAGAATTCCCGTCATGGTATTAGAAACCCAAAAGATTTGGAGAAATTAAAAAAGGAGAGACCTTAAAAAGGACACAGGTGACCTTCAAATGCTTGACCCGACCCAGTTTGGTTTCATCAGGGGTAGATATTGCTTATTTAAAACTGGTGGACTACTCTGGGATCATTGAGAAACTCTTCCTTAACCCATACATCACTAGATGAGTAGCCATCTGACTCACCAACAAAATGCACGCTGTCAGTTGGGTACCACATGTGCTGGGCCTTCTGTTTGGAATATATTTCTTTGAGGTCCAGTTGAATATAGATGGCCTGTGGCTTACCAGGTATGCAGGTGACTGCAAACTGGGTGTTCCCCAGCAATGTAAACATGTTGCAAAAAGAGCTGTCTCAAATAAATGACTGGTGCCAAAAATCACAGACTAAAGCCCAATGCAAAAAAATGCCTTATCTCCTTTGGGAAAAAGTAGTCCCTGCTAATTATGATATAGGTAGTAGCCCTCTAACTTGAAACCAAGTGGTCCAAGACTTGGGATCATCACAGGTTGATAGCAATCTGAACTTCGATCACCATGTGTCCATAGTGGTAAGGAAAGCCTTCTGCACTGTGCATCTCATAAATAAGGCATCACATCCAAGACTAAGGAGGTTACAACTTGCCATACTCGGCCCTTCTCAAACCACTAAGAGTGTCCAATGCTCACTTCTGTATGTATCTCGCCAGATACCTGCAGTAACTTGAGAGACCACAGAGGTTTCTAACCAACAGAATCCAAGGCCCCCAAAAACGTGACTTGTATGAAAAGACTGAAAGCCTTGTCACTGTACTGTGCATCATATACGGGCTGCTGAGAGCTGACCAGTGCCTGGCCTACAGAGCAGTCTCTGACTATGCCTTACTGGGAATGCTGCACACCCATAATCAAATGGAAAAAGTCACTCTCTCTCTCTGTGATCTCAACCTAGCCTATGTCATTAACAGAACTTTGAGAGACATATATGACAGAGATTGCCACTCCTCTGGAATAAGCTCCCACTTCACGTGAAGCAGAGCTCCTCAATGATCCTATTTAAGCACAACTTTAACAATTGAATGAGTGACAGAAAATTCACCCCAGGGATGGCATCTCTGTCCCTCAGGGACTAGGGTAGTCGGTGCTGATCATAGAACCACTCTGCTAACAACGACCATCTTAACTATGGTCAATTAGGGTACATGGGCCTTTACACGGCTTGTAAAGGCCCTTAAGCCATTAGCTCAAGTTGAGCTCCCCAGCAATGTAAACATATTACAAAAAGAGCTGTCTCAAATAAATGACTGGTGCCGTAAATCACAGACTAAAGCCCAATGCAAAAAATGCCTCATCTCCTTTGGGAAAAAGTAGTCCCTGCTAATTCCTCCTAACCTCCTATGAAATTCTGCTTCTTTGGCTCTGAAAAAAAATACCCGTCTCTTTTAAAGACTATTGTCAGAGAGTGAAAATTCATCTCCACTATTGTCAGAGAGTGAAAATTCATCTCCCTAAGTATTCCAGTACTGACCTTTAGTCCAGCATAGGGCCCAAGAATCAAATATTTGGTGCCTTGCAGATGGAAAGGGAGACAAGAGCTTTGGACAGGTGTGATAGAGAGGCTGCTGTTTTGCCACATTACATCTGAAACACTTGACTGTTTAACTTGCTGACTTCTGTTCCAGTCTTATTTGGATTCTATAATAGCATGAATATTTTCATGAGCTGTTGCCATCAGCCTCTTCTGTAGGATGCCATTTGCCCTTTGGCTGTAGGGACAGTTTTGGTTAGAGCCTCAGGCTCTGCTACATGCCTGCTTAAGTTTACACTAAAAGTATGGTCTAAGCTCATACCACAAATTAGTCTTACTTTGTCTACTGTACAGGATACCTGCATACCACTGAGACCAATACCCCATACTCACCAGTTTAGAAACCTTGCCTCTGTCTCTCTTTGCCATCTATAAGTTAGTCACTACCCAGTATAAACTCTCCTTAGTTAGCTTTTTTTCTGTTTGTGGCTTCCTTTTAACTGTTTTTATCTTACTGCAAATATCTGATACCTTGCAATCTTCCTTCTCTGTCTACACCTCCCCACCTCTTCTGCTTACCTGCTGACTCTCACTGTGTGCTTCTTACTGTTTCCCTTCTGGCCTGCTGATTGTTTCTTGTGGTGACTGCTGTTTCCTGGCCCATCTCGCTATGCTCGGGCTCACTTTGCTCCCCTCCCACCCCCATATCATTTCCTTTATACCAAACCACCTAATCCCCCCCCCCCAATCCCACCCCTTCCTGTCTGCTGAAACATTCTAAACACCTTATCCTCCCCTACTTATAACATCATAGTTAGTCTGCTGCAAATCCTCCTTCTTCCTACATCTCTCCTACTCCCCCTACAGGTTGTTTCCCTTAAATTTTACTTCAACTTTCTAACAGGTCCAACAGCTTACCTTTCCTAGTCCCTTACCCACTCCTCACTCCATCCCAATCCTACTTCTCCATCTTAGGTCATGGCTGTTGCAACCGTCTGTATTTAACTCTCACCTCCAGTACTTCTCCTTCTCATTCTTACATCTTATACTACTCCATTACCAGCTGTCCATAGAGATTCCACTAATCCCTATACTAACTGTTTCTCATCTCTGCTGTACTCCATTACAATCTCCTCCTCTATCTTTTCCATGAACATCCCTCTCCCTAAAATCAAATTTCCTTCCCATCACTCTCTAGCATCTAAAACCAAGACTAAGTATTTGGCTTACAACCCACTTACCACCTTCATGTAGCCCTGTTTCTATCAGGAGACATGCATCCAAATCCTGGGCCCATCCATCACCCCACCATGCATAACTTTACCTCTCCCTACTTAATAAAGTCATCCTCTCCAAACAAACATATTTTCTTTTACTCAATGAACACCCGTAGTATTCTAAACAAACTTAGGGAAATCCATGCCTGGATAGCCTTCCACATCCCTGATGTCATCATCCTAACAGAGAATTGGCTAAAACCCCAAACCTCTAATAAAGACATTCTCCCCCCGGTTATAATATACTCCGCATAGATCGCCAAAACAAAAAAGGGGGTTGCGTTGCCATCCTCTACTCCAACCACCTCTCCATTACAAGTATTCTGAAACCTATCCCATCTTTTCCTCCTGCTGTACTACTAACAGCTAACCATAAAATAATTGACCACACCACTATCACAGTAGCAGCCATCTATATTCCTCCAGGAGACAATATTCCTCTGCTTGAAAATATTCTTTCATACTTTTCTCAACACGACCCAATGAAATTGTCCTTGGGGATGTCAACATTAACTGGTTAACTCTCAGTAATCCAAACTCTAACACTCTTATTAATTGATATGGCTTTACACAGCGAATCTCCCAACCTACGCATAAAAACAACTCTCTAGTACTCTTATTGACTGGGTACTTGTATCTAATCCTTCCAAATATCATAACCCTGAAACGCTACCAAACACCCTGAGCAATCACTCCCCTATAAAAGTGCTTAGGTTCTCTCCCCACTTCTCAAAACCTCCTAGATTTATTACTTGTCGCAAACTCTCTAACTTCCATCCAGAAACCTTCAATGCCCTCCTCTCTAAAGTAAACTGGAAATTCCTTACCCTACTCCTACTAGAAGAAGCAGTTCTAACTTTCAACTCCACCTTCCTTAGCATCTTAGACTCACTTGCTCCCCCCTCGCAAAGTCCGAAGGAAGTCCACCATACCTCCATGGCTTTCAAAAGCCAATCATACCCTTATGATAACTAGAGACAAATTATGGAAAAAAAGTGGTCACAAACTAAGCTACCTGCAGACTTGCAAAATTGTAAAGAACTCAGAAATCTGATTAAAAAAAAAAAAACACATAAAGATAAAAAAAACCACACAAACAAAGATAAAAAGGACTTCTATAACAAACCTGCCACAGGCCTAAAATCTAATCCTAAAAAAATCTGGAACTCTATTAACCAAATATTACATCCTGGTAATCTCGGCTCCCCCAGTCCATGCCCAGACAAGACACTGCCACTATCTTCAATATGTGTTTTATCGATTAAGTATCTAAGCTACTGAACCCTAACGCAAACTCTTCTACTACTACCATCTCCAACTTTTTTGAACCTTCTCCTAATACTATCTCCTCAAATACATTCTCCCTCAAACCTGTACCTAATAGCTACATGGCTTCAGACCCAAACGTAGCACCACTACAACTCTTATTATCCTTCCTCAACACTGTTTCTATAGGTTCATAGTCTACTAATCAGCCCTAGGGCCTATACAAGCCTAGCCATAACAATTCCCTGGCTATTTCTTCCCACACTATTTACTTCCCTGGACCCCTGTCTAGCAGGGTGACTGACGTGATCCCTGGGGTGAATTTCCTTTCTCCATCCAATCGTCAATGGATGACCATAAACATATTTCTTGCCTATTCTTGGACCTCTCAAAAGCTTTCGACACTGTCTCACACACTCTTCTGCTGCACAAACTGCATAATCTCAACTTCACCTCTGATACTGTTGCATGGTTCTTCAGCTACCTCACTGATAGATCTTAATCAGTGAGATGGCACTCTGCACTCTCCCCACCTCTCCTTGTAAAAATGGGTGTACCTCGGGTCTGTCCTAGGGCCTTTACTTTTTAATATCTTTACTAATCAGCTCTATATCTCCTGTTCTCAGTCATCTTTAGTGCAATACACAGATGACTCTACAGTCATCACCACAGCCAACTCTCCTAAGCTCTTTTTTTTTTTTTTCTTTCAAATTCTTTATTTCAATTTATACAACAATACAAATACAAAAAAAAAAAATCAACTAACACGAAGAACTATATACATAGTGCCCGTATCTAGCTTACTAACCAATAGCCCATGTGCCCATCACTCTAGGAGTTCTCAAACCAAACTCAAAGTATCAAGCCAAGGATAATGGGACTCAGGAGATCATACCAAAAACCTCAAACAAAACTAAACCTCCGTTAGTAATTGGAAAATAAAATCCCAGAGTTTCTAGTTTTCCACCCTTTTGCGTGGGTTAACAATTATCATTTTCTGAGAGGTTATATATTTAATTGCCATGGCAGTGAATTCACTCCAAGATAATTTGGTACGATCCACCCAATGTTTGGTAATATAAAACTTAATTAGTAGACAGATGGTGATAAGCACTCTGAGTCTGAGAGGTGTCATGTTAATATTGGTGATATGGAGGAGTGCCATTTCCCAAGATAACATTGACTTATGGTATCCCATTTTACTTAATCTTATCCTAAGCGAACACCATAGGTTGTGAGCATACTTGCAAAACCACAAAATGTGAATAATGTCAGCTTGGGGATATGAGCAGCATGGACATGAGATAGATATAGATGAGTTAAATTTATTAAGATGAATTGGAGTTATGTATAAATTGTTTTATAATCATAAATTGAGTGAAGGTAAATTTCTTAAAGGGAGAATACTTATGTGTGAGTTTAATCGACCACAGTTTTTGTTGTGTAGATATATTCAAACCTAGCTTATTCCAGTAATCAGCAAAAATAATCTCCCCTTTATATAAGTAAGAAGAGAAGGATTTGTATGCTATAGAAAGCATATGTTTATTGGAACCAAGACTATTTATAAGCTGAGCAACTGTGTCAATCTCTGTTTCTGAACTTTGAAATTTGAAAAGAAAGAATGCAGTGAGATCCCGAAGCTGTCTCAAGATAATAATATACGCTTTAGAGAGTGGCAAAGCTTCTCTAAGTTCCTTGAGTGAAAGATGCTTATGTTTATAAAGATTGAAGTGACAACACAACACGATCACTGCCTCAGAAACACCAGCCACAAAACCAAGCCTTGGAAGAAATTCCTTTATTCCACCGACTAAGCGCTTTCACCAAAATTGGCTTCCTCAGAGTCAGTGTTTTGCAAAAAACATACACATTTTATACTCTTTGAACATGATGACATCATCACATAGACCAATAAAACAATTACTACTCCCATTAGTCAATTAATTAATCAATATTGCACAATCCCAAAAGTAAAAATAAAAAAATGAAAAAAGAAAAATATATTTCTAAAACTCATTTATTTCTAATAGACAAGTGAATTAGTTATGAGAATTTTAAAGTGTACATATATGTGTATAAAATACAAGCAACAATACCTTATAAAAATGATTTTTCTCAAAGTAATTATATAGTACTGGCCTTGAATTTCAAAACAGGTTTTATTGAAATGTAGTCATTAATACCAGGGTATCTAGTGGCATTTAACCTAAACTGCCACATAGTTTCTAATAACGCTACCCTGTTTCCTATATCACCTCCCTGCTCTAGCATTACTCTATCTATTACAAAAAACACACATTTTTTGAATTCCTTACAATTGATGCTATGAATATAAAGTGCATTGTGAGAGTCTTTGTTTTTAATAGCTCTTAGATGTTCCACCATCCTGTCACGTAGCCTACGAGTGGTCATGCCTATGTAAAATGCTTCACAGGTTACACACAAGGCCACGTATACTATGTTCTTTGTGTTACAATTACATTTCCCAGGGCAAGGCAAAGAATACCCCCACCCTTTAACACACACGTAAGACCCTTCTGCTATGTACCTGCAGCTTCTGCAATGACCACACTTGGACATTCTTGATACTCTACTTTTTTCTTCACTTTCCAAGATACCTTTCAAGTTGTTCCCCTTACTGTAAACAATCCTTGGATGGACACCCAAGATTTCCTTCGTGACATCACTTAAACAATACTCCCACATCCCTTGTAATGACTTGACTATTTCATCACTTCTCTCATTGAATTTCAACACAAAACATGCTTCTACTTTTTTCCTATTTTGTCCCTCTTGGTTAATCTCCAATACATTTTCCCCCCGTAGAATAGGTGAATATGATGAACCTCTCCGTTTGTACACTTCCCTTTTCAATCTCAACAACAACTTGAGCGGGTAACCCCTATCCATCAACATACGTATCAACTTAAACATTTCCTGTTTAAATAAACTTTCCTCACTAACTAATCTGGACAAACGCACCATCTGTCCTTTTGCCACTCCTTTCCTCTGATGGAATGGGTGGCAACTTTTAAAATGTAGGAGTGAATTGGAATAACTGTCCTTTCTATATATGGAACTAGTTAGACCTTCTTCCCCCTTGACAAGGGCTATGTCCAAGTAGTTGATGGTATCCTTCTTCCATTGGAAGGTGAATTTCAAAAAACTGGTAGTTTTGTTTAAATAATCAATAAACTCATTTGCCTGGAGTTCATCACCTTTCCATAAAATAAGCAGGTCGTCTAAGAATCTGTTGTACAGAATTATGTTCTCCATAAATCTTGTTGGGAGAATAAAAGTTCTCTCCCAAGTCAAGAGAACCATATTCGCAAAAATAGGGGCACACCTAGCACCCATAGCTACACCAGAACACTGCTGAAATGTCTCCCCCTCAAATTTCAAAAAATTGTTCAGAAGGACCATCTCCATGAGGTCACAAATTAGATTGATCCTATCCTTGTCCACTTTGTTACTTACTACCAAACTCTCACGAAACATGTCTAAACCCTCCTTGTGTGGGATGGTAGAAAACAAGTTGACCACGTCAACAGTTAAAAAACTGTAGTCCCTATAGTCTTCCTTGACAACCCTAAGTCTTTCAAGGCAATGCCAAGAATCCCTGATCACATGCGGCACTTCCTCTAACACTTTTTTACACATAAAGTCCACAAAGGATGCTAAAGGTTCAGTTTTAGAACCCTTAGCTGCTACAATGGGTCTAAACTGCAAATTAGCCAAACCTTTGTGGACCTTGGGAATCTCAAAAATGCTAGGTAGAACTGCGTTCTTAACCATCAAATAATCGTATTCGGTTTCAGAGATCATACCTTGAAAGAGGGCATCACACAAATATAGTTCAATCCTTCTATAGGCAATATTAATTTCGTTTCTAGATACCCTCTTGTATGTTTCTTGGTCTTCCAAAATCGACATCATACATGCAATGTAGTCCACCTTGTCCATCAAAACCATTCCCCCACCCTTGTTCGGTTTCATGCACCTGATATTACCTGCTTTTTGAAGTTCTTTTAACAACAACCTTTCTTGTGTACTTAAATTGTCAACCAAGGAATACTTGGATTTACAAATCTTCCTAAACTCAAAATCCAACAGCTTTTCAAGGGCTGACACTTCACTATATGGTGGAGGAATGAAGGTGCTTCGCCTAGAAAGGATCTTACAACTAGAAGTTTCAATGTTGTTGTCACCTTTGTGATTTTCATGAAAATACATTTCCAAGTTTAATTTTCTTGTAAACAATCTCAGATTGACTAATAATTGTGCTATGTCCAACTTAAAGTTGGGTACAAAATTGAAACCTTTCGTAAACAGTTCAAAATAAACATCATCAATGATCTTGTCTGTATAGTTATATATAAAGTATTCACTCTTCTGCAAAACTTGACAAGTCAAATCTGGTTCACTACCTGTAGAATTGTAAAGCAAGTTCTGGGTAAATACTCCAGGTGCGACATTCACTAAGTCCCCCTGCCCCAAGTTAGTGTCACTATCAAACAAAACGTTCGTGTCAAAATTCTCAATAACATTGTTAACTTCCATAACTTCACTATCTTTTTCTATATCTTTGTCTATTTCAATCTCTATTTCTGTTTGTTTGTCTTGTATAATAAAGTGTACCCCCCCATTTGCACCATCAATGTCACCTTCTAGTCTCGAGTGATTGAATGTTTGCGTACATAAAGATAACATAGTACTATTACTGGTCGTCCGAACCAAAGGGACAACTTGACATACATGCCCATGAACGTCCTTATTGCAAGTTAAACCACAGTCTGTCAATACTGTACATACTGTTCTTCCCTCCCCCACCCCCTGTGGTGTTTGTCCGTAAAGGTTGTCTTCTGTGCCTTGCTTTGCAACCTCTTGGACCGGCGTGGCCCCATGGGTGGGTCCAAAAAATCAACTTCCTCAAAAACCTGGTCGACACAGTCTACACTCTCAGCCACTGGTGTTACATTAACTTGACCAAAGTCATGTTCATTGACATGGGAGAACCGATTGTTCCCCTGATGTTCTTGGTGACTATAATTAAAATGTAAATCACCCCTGTGGCTATGTTTACCTGGCGTGTAAGCTGTATTACATTTATAGTCAGTTGTATCCCTAGCCAGCTTTTTAACTTTAATTGCCACATTCTTGTTCACAAAACCATCAAGTTTTCTGAGCACATTGTTGAACCGAGCCTCATGCTGAAAAAATAGTAAATCAGAACAAATACTCTTATGCAACTTTAAAATGTCCTCTCTAATAGAGAGTAATTTGTTAATATTGTTTTTCATGATAATGTCTAACATTTCAAGTTCCGCCTTGTCAAACAAGGCAACCAGTTCTGTATATACTTCCGTACCCAACTCAATACCCATAGGGAGCTTCCAAAGTCTAAGCCCCTTGGGTACTTGATTGAGCTCTTTAGATCGAGCAAGGAAAAGATTATCCAGTTGTACAGCCTTGTATTTAGTACATAATTTTTCGTACCTGTTAATCTGCTCTTTTAGCGACAAGTGAACTACATGCTCCAACGTGGAAGTAACCCTCCGGTCAACTAATTCGGGTTCCTCAAACCATGAAAGTAGTTCTTCTAACCGAACCTCGCCGTCCCGTCTCGAACAAGCAATACGCTGCTCCGATGATAACATCCCACTCCCATTCGGACCCGCTGAAGATACTTCACCGGCTTTGGAAACAACATCCGAGAAAGTTAACGGAACAGCAGACCTTTGCCCTGGCGGCAAACTAGAACCAATGTCCGATACTGTAACCGGAACAGCAGACCTTTGCCCCGGAGGCAAACTGGAGCCAACGATACCCGGACGAACATTCCTTTGCCCTGAAGGCATGTTAAAGCTTGAAGCGACCGGGGAGTGCAAAGTGTAGAGCTCTACCTCAGAGTCAGTAGGACTGGAGACACCCGGTACTTTGTCCTTCTCACACATAAGAAGCAGCTTACTCACAGCAGTTAAAATCTCTCTTAGGATAACCTCCATGCAGCCCAGTAGAGTATGCAAACGAACTGAGGCAGAATCGAATAACAAATCAAAAACTCAAAGTTCCCAAGAAAAGGGCAAACCAGCAATTGAAGTGACAACACAACACGATCACTGCCTCAGAAACACCAGCCACAAAACCAAGCCTTGGAAGAAATTCCTTTATTCCACCGACTAAGCGCTTTCACCAAAATTGGCTTCCTCAGAGTCAGTGTTTTGCAAAAAACATACACATTTTATACTCTTTGAACATGATGACATCATCACATAGACCAATAAAACAATTACTACTCCCATTAGTCAATTAATTAATCAATATTGCACAATCCCAAAAGTAAAAATAAAAAAATGAAAAAAGAAAAATATATTTCTAAAACTCATTTAAAATTCTCATAACTAATTCACTTGTCTATTAGAAATAAAGTGTACATATGTGTATAAAATATATTTTTCTTTTTTCATTTTTTCATTTTTTTTCATTTTTTCATTTTTTATTTTTACTTTTGGGATTGTGCAATATTGATTAATTAATTGACTAATGGGAGTAGTAATTGTTTTATTGGTCTATGTGATGATGTCATCATGTTCAAAGAGTATAAAATGTGTATGTTTTTTGCAAAACACTGACTCTGAGGAAGCCAATTTTGGTGAAAGCGCTTAGTCGGTGGAATAAAGGAATTTCTTCCAAGGCTTGGTTTTGTGGCTGGTGTTTCTGAGGCAGTGATCGTGTTGTGTTGTCACTTCAATTGCTGGTTTGCCCTTTTCTTGGGAACTTTGACTTTTTGAGATGTTTATAAAGATCCCAAAAGGTATAGTCTCTAACCAGTGGATAATTACTAAGATTCAACATTTGATTATTCATTTTAACATTTGGATTGAGATGGAAGGGCTGAAACAGGAGAAGAGCGTTAGTTAAGCCCAAGGAGTGAAATAATTCCTGAAAAGTTTTAATTAAGCCCTTTAGAGTATTATGCAACTTGAGTTCACTAATCACAGTTCTTTCCAGGAAGGGTAAGGCTTTTGGATTGATATTATTACTAATCGTGAGATTGTACCAAAGTTTGATCCATAACGGAGTCCAACGTGAAGAGTCATGAATATGATTGGCAATAGCCAGAATTCGGTTTGCTTGAATAATTCTATAGTATAGGATAAAATTGGGCAGCGCCATACCCCCCACTGATTTAGGAAAGGTGAGCCTATAATATGCCATCCTGACCGATTTGGGGTGCCAAATAAACTTGGCGATCTCTTTCTGTATTTTGTTTATAAGAGTGATTGTCACCGGAGAAAGAGAGGAGTTGCATTGATAAAGAACTTTAGGGAGTATGTTCATCTTGACAATCGAAATTTTAGACAGCATAGATAATTTTAATTGCTGCCACCTTATCATATCCTGTTGAATAATGGTCCATGTCCTATTTAGATTAGCCTGTAAAACAGAAGAATGCGAGTGGTCATATACGACACCCAAATACTCTAGAGAATAATTAATATGAATGGGTAAGGTTGGGAATAAATGTTGGCAATGAGCTGCAGGATTAATCGGGAAAACAAGGGATTTGTTATCATTAATTTTATAATCAGAGACCGCCGCAAACGTATTTAGTGAGTGCATTATTTTCTTAGCATCATTGGAAGGATGCATAAAATAAATATTAAGGTCATCAGCAAAAGCTGTAAATCTTATATTAGTATTGCATATCTTAGGAATGGCATGATAAGTTTTCTGTGCAACATAAAGGAGAAGGACTTCTAAGTATAAATTAAAAAGTAAAGGAGATAACGGGCATCCCTGCCTAGTAACATTTGTAATCTTAATAGGATTGGAGTATATCTTGTTTATATATAAGTGAGTAAATGAGCTATTCTATAGAGTTTTAATTAAACTAATAAATTCAAGAGGGAAGTCAAATTTCAAAAGGGCCAGAAACAAGAAGTCCCAATTCACCCGATCAAATGCCTTAGATGCATCCAAGACCAATGCATATTTAGGATTCCTATCTTGCTTAGTTAATTTTATCAAAGATTCTAGTGTTATGGTGTTGTCCCATGTGTGTCTATCCTCCATAAACCCAACTTGCTCCGGGGAGATTAAATCCTTAATAACCATCTTGGCAAGTATAGAAGAGAGAATTTTGATATCAAAATTTATAAGTGAAATCGGTCTGTAATTGTTAGGGTTGGTAGAATCTAATGTATTTTTGGGAATCAAAATCGTATGAGAATGATTGGTGTATAAGTCAGCAATGCCATTATTAGCAAAGGATTTATATAACACTAAAAGAATCGGTGCTAGGGTGTCTTTAAATGCTTTGTAGAACTCTGAAGGAAAACCGTCTGGACCTGGGGCCTTTCCCAATTTCAGATTATCAATAGCATCTAAAATTTCTTTTTTAGTTATCTGGGCTAAGAGCAAAGATTTTTGTGATTCAGTAGCTTTGGGAAAGGTAATCCCATTTAAAAACTCCTCCATCTCTTCTCTCCTCTCCTATCTGCTGGGTTATTGTTTGCATAGATTTCAGAGAATAATTGGTAGAATAATTGAGTGATTTCCCCATCCGATCTATAAATCTGGTTATTATATTGAATGTATGATATCCTAGGAGCTCTAGGTGAATTAAGAATTATCCTGGCCAAAGCTCTGGAGGGAGTTTGCAAATATTCCGAAAATTTTGCTATATACCTAAACTCCTGGATAGATAAATTAGATTGGTGGTGCTCAAATAAATCTTTCTGTTTACTAATAAGCTCCTTTTCTAGGTTTATAGAGTAATTATTTATCAGTTTCTCCTCTAGTAATTTAATGTCCAATAGTAAAGTGGCTTCTTTGGTAGCTCGCTTTTATTAAGAAAACTTGCTTTATTAATAAACATACCCCTAATCACAGTCTTAGCTGCTGCCCATCTGACATCAAAAGGAATAGTCACATCCTTCTGTGTCTCAAAAAGACCCCTTAGTGTCATATTTATATCTGTAATTAAGGATTGATCCTTCAAAAGATTACAATTTAGTGACCAAATGGGAAATCTATAAATCTCGGGTGAGTTGCGAATTGAGCCTATTTCCAAATTAATTCTTGAATGATCAGATAGGAAACGAGGCTCAGTCGCAAACTTTATCCGTCTATTATCAAATTATCTTGAGATAAGAAAGTAGTCGATCCGGGACCATGAAAGGTGACATTTAGAGAAGTAAGTGAAATGATTTAAATTACTCTCTGGGGCCTTGGCAGCAAAGGCAATAGTGTCAATTAAATCAAAATCTTCAATCAAATCTAATAGAGCTTTACAAAATATTGTACTTCCAATCCTACTCCTGTGTGTGCGATCTACCTGAGGATTAACAACAATGTTCCAGTCTCCTCCAATAACCAAATTGTGATTGGGAAATTTAAGTAGAAGGTTGTAAATAATTATAATAAAATCAGCATGCTCCGAGCAAGGACCATAGATGTTCAAAAAAAGTATTGGATTGTCTAAAGTCTGTAGAGAACATGTAACACCATCTGCCCTCCTGATCACTTTCTTTCGAAGTAATCAGTGATCGAAAGGATTTTTTAACAATAATTGCCACACCCTTGGAATTGTTACAGGTCCCTGCCGAAATAATATCACTAATCCATGTCCTCTTAACATCATTGGACCAGTTGCTGCTTAGTAAATGAGTTTCCTGTAGAAAACATATGTCAGTGTTGGATTTAAGAATCAAATGCATCACTAGTTTTTTTTTTGTTTGTGACATTGAGTCCCCTAACATTCCAGGAAGAAACCTTCAAGGCCCTAAACATCTAACTAAACCTAATGGGATAAGAGCAAATGAAGCAGTCCTATGTAATCACATATATAAAGATATATGAAGTAAACATCATAAGGAGTTGAAGAACAAAAAAGATGGGCAACATATTGCAAATACCTGGCACCAAGATCCCTCAACCCAAATCCCGTGCATTCCCACATTACCCTAGCAGTTGAGAGAATATCTAAACTATACAATGCAAATAGACATAAATCTAAATAACACACTATTATTTTTAGCCATAGAAGTGCAATGCAGAAGGTAAACTATTTACAAATATCATACATCATACCAGGTCCAAACCAGGACATCACATTCCCTATTAAAATCCTACTAGCATCCAGTAAAAACAGTGAATTATCAACATTGGGTAGGTCATTCGAATGCTGTCACTAAAAGGCTAATAAGAGTCTTCCATATTGTAGGATTCTTAAAGTAACATGTAAAAAACATGAAGCATTGAAAAAGTACAATAGAAACATTTGATAATCGTTCAAAACTGTTGATATGCTACTATTTATGTAGTTCAGGAAATCCAATAACCTAATGTTACTCCCCCCCGATAGGTGCTATAATAGAACACTCGGTTGTAAACATTAGAATAAACGAATAAACAGGTGGTTAAAACAGAGTTCTTGACAACCGAGAAAGAACAAATCCAGCGAAGTTTCACTGTTCCTACACATGTACCTTTGAAAGAAGCCCGTATCACTGAGGATTGAGGCTGTTTAGGAACCATAATTCTGACAGAGAGGATACGCGAGGCGAGCTTCCTGTTAGGTGTGTAACTGACGAGTTTGGATGTGCGCCACGCATTAAAGGATCCATGAAGCCTCCGCAGCTAAAGGCGGGTTCCTAGAGTTTATAAAAGGATAAAAAAGAAAAACTACATCTATATGCAGTACTAAAAAGAAATATCAACATGTGCCTTTAAAGTCTGATCATCGTTATGTACTGTAGAATTTGTATATGAACAGCCATCACATCACTTGGTAAAAGGATCTGTCCCGAAGAGTCTAAAGAAAATAGTTTTAGCTTCACTAGGAGAAGACAAAGATACCTTCGCTTCTTGATATATGAAGGATAAAATAAAAGGAAATCTCATTTGGAACTTAATCTTCCTGCGAATAAGTTCTGCACAAAAGGGAGCTAATTTGCGACGCATCTCTCTTATCTCCGGGGGCAGGTCTTGCGATATTATTATCACTTGATTATTCCATGTGAAATTTTTAATTTTTTTAAAAGCTGCAAGAATAGATTGTACATCACAAAAATTAAGCAGCTTGACATAAACTGGTCTTGGCAGTGTGAGAGACTGTTCCCTCCGTAACGCTCTGTGAGCCCTCTCAATCACGTACTCGTGTGTGGGGTTAATTTCATGACAGAGAGTAGCAAAAATTTGGGCTGCAGTATCTATTAACTGGCTGGACTCATGTTTCACTCAAGCCCCTTATGATCAGATTATTTCTCCTACTTCGCGCCTCAAGATCGCAGATCTTAGTTTGCATGGCGCTAATCGTTTTATCCTTTAACAGAAGGGATTCTTTGACTAGACCAATTTCGTGCTCATTTGCTTTAGATCTTTCTTCTACGAGGTCTAACCTCAGCTACTCGGGCATCTTTTAACTTAGTTGAAACATGGCTCTCCAACAACCAGGTCATCCTTAACCCTAAAAAAAAGCTGTTACTCTTCCTACCTAAAAAGCTCAACAATATTAAACCCTCCTTCTCCATACAGTCCCTTAACACTTCCATTCGGGTAGAATCCAACACTAAGCTCTTAGGCGTAACCATCAACGATCAGCTTAAATTTGACTTGCATGTTAATAACTGTATCAAAAAGACTCATTCAAAACTAGGGCTCCTTTACCATAACAGGAAATTTCTTGCCTCTGAAGCCAAGGTTACTCTCTCTGTTACCTACCTTCCACCCAGTCTAATGTACAATTCTCTAATTCTCACAAATCTACTCGGCACTCTTGACCAAACAAGAATCTACCTACAACAAGGTAGCTAGATTTGCTGCCCAACAAACCTACAAATCCCATCACTGTCTCACTCCCAACACCTAAACTGGCTTGAATTACCCCACCAGCTTCTTCTCTCTCAGCTCCAGATCACCCATTCTATACTATACCAGCCTTCCTACTGCCCAGCACTATCCCCTCTCCTCTCCCATTATTCTCCCTCCAGACCTCTCCGAAGCACTAACCCAAGACCTTCTACAAACCCAAGTCTAAATTTGGATGCAGTATGTACAGCTATTGCCTGGAATATGCTCCTACTAGAAATCAGGACCCTTGCACATCCTAAACAATTTAAGACAGCCACCAAAGAGCACTTTAAGTCACTGGTCCTGCCACTGCACTCTCCCTCCTTAAACATCATTTACTTCCATACCTTAATCTGCTTTCTGCCCTTAACTCACTCTTCTCACTAGCTCTCTCTAACCTTCCCTTGAATACTCTTTCTGCTGTCTTCTAAAATCTATTAAGCAAATTGTCTAAGAGAAGAATTCTGTTGTAATTGTCTTGCCTTCATGCAACTACATTATGACAAAACTGTGTTTTTGTAACCAGTTACCCCAAAATCTATATTCATCTTAATGCCATTTTGTTTTATACATCTTGAAATAGTTTTGCTATACTCCTGATTATTGGCACTGTATAACATTGTAATAATCCTGTAACATTGCTGTTTAATGCTAATTTTTAATGAAAATTGTATAATATGTTGGAGCTTTTCTCCCTGGGCCTCCACTGAAAAAGGGCTCTTCAGCTCAGTCGGGCAATCCCAGTCAACAAGTGTAAAATAAATAAAATAATAAATAAATTAAGATTTTGCTTTCCCTTGAAGAGCTGAGAAGCAGTATATCCTTGGGGAGGGGGCTATGCTGGCCATTCCAGGAACTGGTCAATTGAAAACAAACCTCCCATCAGTCATCACCTCCTGTGTTTTCCCCACTAGACTAGGCTAGCACTAGAAGAGGAGTAAATTGGTGCATTGTTTGGGAACATTAAAGAGAGTAACATAGCACAGAGTTTTAAGTCAGGTTTTCAGCTTCCACAAGGGCCCACAAGAGTTTTCTATGGCCCTGGACTGCCATTTTTGTGTGTGTGTGTGTGTGTGTGTGTGTGTGTGTGTGTGTGTGTGTGTGTGTGTGTGTGTGTGTGTGTGTGTGTGTGTGTGTGTGTGTGTGGTAATTTTCAGAGATTATTTACGCTTTGAGATCCTTCACAAGACTCACAGTAAGTATTCTACTGGTGGACCCGTTTGTGTCAGAGGAACTGAGTGACATTCATAAGCTCTGTTGCTCAGAAATTTCAGAATCTTTCCTGGTGAGGCTTGAGGGTTGGCTCCCCCCCCCCACACTTTCTTCCTGATTCCAAAGGAGGCTTAATTTTGTTCTGTCGAAGATCGTGATGCAATTCCAGATGGTCATCCAACAGGGAATAATGACTTTTCACCTGCTGCAGGTATGGGTGGCGTTGCTAGGTCATCTGCAGTCCTTTAGGTCTCTCTGAGTAGTACTTCTCATACTGTGTTGCTGTTTGTGCTTTCACTAGCACATTGTGCCTTCACTTAGGTGTTGGCCATCCTTGGCAAATGTTTTATGGCTAAGGCTGTCTGGCTTTCATTTACCTGGATGATTGGCTTCCAGAAGCCTTGTCCATGGATTCCCTGAAGCAAAGCTTTTGCATACTTCCCTGCAGAAAGGCTTGAGGTTGCAGACTCCCAAGTATTGCCATAACTTGGAGAAAGTTCTTCCCCTGATCTTAAATTGAATCGTATTCTTCTTTTTTTTTTTTATCCACTTGAATGTAAGGGCACATCATAGTGCCAAGATTTTAAACTGCTGCATCTACTGGATGTCTTGATTCATTTGTCTTCCCATTGCATGGGGACTTCTTTTGAATGTACAACCTATATGTAATCAACATATCAATTGAGTGAGCATGCCTTCAGTAGCGGGAACTTATCTTGCAGTCCCCCTTGACTTTAAATGGCCCTTCTACTCTTATTGACTGCAAAAACGTTTTAAGAAGAAGAGCAATTTTCGAGGTTTATTCCTAATCCGGGTTTTCAGTTTTTGGCAGTACTCTGCATTTTGAGTGCTGACATTTCAGTAGGGAGCCCGGTGAGTATGGGTATTTATTATCTGCTGACCACCCTTCCAAATTTTGGTTGCTCT
Source organism: Protopterus annectens (assembly GCF_019279795.1). Taxonomy (NCBI): domain Eukaryota; kingdom Metazoa; phylum Chordata; order Ceratodontiformes; family Protopteridae; genus Protopterus; species Protopterus annectens. Next base: position 1,858,338,172 of record NC_056739.1, read on the forward strand.
TTTACTTTTCTTGGGCGTGTACATGTCTTTTAAGTATGACTAGGTTATAATTTTACATAGTTATTTTTCTTGTGGTTATTCTCATTTACATAGTCACAGCTGTGCATATGCCAGTAGTGAGCTCCTACTGCTGAGTACAAGAGTGGGAGAATTAAAAACTTTACCAAGGAGGAGGTGCTGAGTGACGACTGCCTTATCTGCTGGAGCACTAACTTAATTTTCATTCACTATCCTTATAAAAAGTGTGTTTGCATTTTGAAGCTAAGAGAGCTGACAGCGTAGTTGTGAATTGTTGTCGTTTATAAGGATCCATACCAGCACTGTGAGAGCTTTCTTTTTTATGTTTTTGTTTGTTTTATTTTGACAAGTTGTACTGCTTGGCTACTTGATAACTATTTCTCTTGCGCTATGGTAGGCAACTTCTTCCTGCCGGTAATACTCAGTACAACCTGAAATGCTCATTGCTGTGTCCATTTTGTATATTTTTGGATATTAATGAATATTCATTGTCTTCTTTCGGCTTTTCCTGGTTAATACATTTTGCTGTAGCTGACTTATAAGCTTGCTTATTTTGGGTCGGGTCCAACAAATTAGTTATTTCCAGCAGTGCCATGGGCACCACAGCAGACATCAACAAATAACAGTAAACTGTAAGTGTCTCCACATTTGTGAAATATCTCTGCTTTTAAATCAATGTAAACTAAGTGCTAGAGAAGCAGGTTAAGATTTTATGGTGCATCTAGCAAAATAATTTTATTACTTGTCTTTGTCCTACCAGCCTTATGTTATCAATAGAGAATTTTAATTATTTAACCTTTTTTTTTAGATTTTGAAGATTCTGAAAGGTAAAGTATTGGTAGGACATGCACTACACAATGATTTTATGGCTCTTCATTACATCCATCCTACAGACGATATTAGAGATACAAGTAAAATGCCACTGCTGAATAAAAAAGCTGGACTTTGTGTGACTGAAAAGGTGTCATTGAAGAGACTCACTAAACTGCTGCTTCACAGAGACATTCAGGTAAACCACTGTTTTACTCCTGTCTGTATAGTATTTAGAAATGGAGATATCTTCAGACAAGAAGCAGCTTTGATAGTCCTGCTTTCATTTTAACCTCCTTTCTGTGGTGTGTTATTGCAAAAGGGTCTTTTCACCAGTATGTTCTGTTGGAGAATGTGCTACTTCAACTGGGACACAGATAGTGTGGTGTTTTGTATTTTGTTTTTTTCCCCTGTAAGTCATGAGTTTCTAGACTGGTGAGGTTTTTTTTTCAAGTTGTATCCCCAGCCACGAGAACGGGATTAACCTCCCAGGATTTGGTTTTGAAGACACTATTTGTTTGGTTTTCTGTTTTACTCATGGGGAAATATTCCTCTTGACTGTATCCCTGATTTATGTTAAGGGGAAAGCAGTATTGTCTCCCCATTGTTGCTGGTAAGTCAGAACACTATTTGTAGAGTGAATGTTGACAATCCTACACAAGTGGAGTCTGTGATAATTTCCATCCAAGATAAGGGATTGCTGCAAATCATTGACTGCTGAAATTGAATCCCACATCATCGCTATGACCTTGCCAGAACATTGAAAATGGCCGTTAACCCAATATTAAAAAAAAAAAGGGAAGCAAATCAAAGCCACTGGGGGGGGGGGGGGCTTTGTCCCCCACATCCACTAACTATAAATATACCAACTTGGAGATCGCACTATAGCGAGGAAAGGGCAAAGTTCACCATAGTGGCTAAGTGGTTCTTTTCTGATGGAAAGTTTTCAGTGTTCCTGGTGGTCAATATACTTCAGTTTCAGCGATGTCCTCCTGATGTGGGATTCGATGAAGTGGTAATTTGATTTTTGAAATAGACCCGTGTGTGTGTGTGTGTGTGTGTGTGTGTGTGTGTGTGTGTGTGTGTGTGATTATAATAAATTGAAGACAATTTACACAAAACTGAATTTACCAAGATCCAAACTGTTAAATTACTGAATATCACACTATCGAATATTTTAATAGGGAGCACGTGCACTTGGCAAACTTGGAGAAATATGCTATTTTGCCTCACTGCAGAGTTGGTATGTTTAGTTGGGGGCGGGGGCTTGACATACTGCAATGTGTTTCTTCATTTAGTGTTGGGACCAGGTGAATACTTTCCGTGTTAAATTTGGTGGGTTTTTTTGATCAATAGAAATAGTAAAACTTTGATTTGCATAAATTTCTATATTTAATCTGAAATGAGGAAGTGTTGGCCAAATAAACAAAATTGCTAAAGCCAAAAGTCATTTTAACGTAAGCAAGTTTTCTGTTGAATTCAGCAACTGTTGGCTTTGGTGATAACATATATATTGTTACGTGTGTGTGTGTGTGTGTGTGTGTGTGTGTGTGTGTGTGTGTGTGTGTGTGTGTGTGTGTGTGTGTGTGTGTGTGTATGTATGTATGTATGTATGTATATGTGTGTGTGTATATATATATATATATATATATATATATATATATATATATATATGTGTGTGGATCTACTTCAGATCAAACTTTTATAAGTTCAAACCTGTCAAAGGAAAAATATACTTTAAAAATTATCAAAACACGGTAGGTTCAGGTTAAGGTACTTTAATCTTGCAGCAAGGAGACAAAAACGTGCTAATACAGACTTTGTCTAACCAGAAACAGGAAATACTTTCATTTTATACATTCTTAAACTGGTTATTTCCTACCATGCTGACGTAACAGATTACCACCTTTTTCATCATCATCTGCTGACCATCTTTCCCATGAATTTCTGCTGATTTATCAATTTTTATGTGAAACTTCCTGAGGAAAACAACATGGCCTTGATTACTCCCAGTTAGATACATGTTATGTTACCATTTAAAATACTATGGCTAATTGAAGCACAATGCTAGCAGTTCATTTCTCTATTAGTCCTTTGTCTACTTTATCTCTAAGTTACTACAGCTGCACAGGTTCCCATCCTTCGAACAGAGCTGTTTGTCTAAAATCATTACATTTACAGGATAAAGCATTGTTCATTCATTCGTTCCTGACCTAGCAGATAAACACCTGCTTCTCAAGTACATTTCCAGAAGGCCTAAACATGAATATTGCTGTGCTAGCAATTACTAGGTCAGAGGGCAACTTGCAAGTTTCAGAAAGCATACTGCAGTTTTCTAAAAAAGCATCTTTTTCAGTCTCATACGAAACTCAATTTGTATAAAATACAGTGTATGAAAAATAGAATGAAAAGCGTATTAAAATACTTTATATATATATATATATATATATATATATATATATATATATATATTTCCCTCCTGTTAATACTTTTTTATTCTATTTTCAAAAAAGAGTAAACTGTTTGCTTCTTTTCCCAACCTCTTCCATTCAGGATTTGCAGTTAAAGTCATTCAGTTTAAACCTTTATGAAAGTGTTTCACATTCTAGCAGCTCTTCAAATTCAGTACTTTGATACATAGTCTCAGATACGGATATATCTATGAATTCTTTGATTAATCTCTTCATGCAGGGGATTCCACAACAAATATAAACTCCAATTAGGAGTAATCCCACCCCAGTGGCAATGAATAATATGTTCATAAAGATGGAACCCCCCCCCCCCCCAAATGCATTCTGGAAAAAGTCTGTTAGAGGGTTTGGGCCTGGCTTGGTCATGGCCGACACTTGCTGAATCACCTCGAGATGATCGTTAATTTCATGCTGATGGTCAGGAACAAACGCACAGCATTCTTCTTTGATTAAAGTGCAAGTCCCACCCCTCACCTCCAGGGTGAAGTCAAGAGCCATTCGGTTTTGGAGCACTACAGTACTCATGACATTCAGTTCATCAGTTATCAGTTCAAGAGCAGAAAAAGTCGCATTACTCATTACTTCGAGAAGTTTTGACAGTTTTCACAGCTCCCATATCGATTTAACTGCACCATATGCAGGTAATATACCTGCCCAGGATATGACAGCATCACTCAAGTCCATGTGCACAAGTTTGGTTCCCACATCGCGATGGTCTTTCCAGCCCGCTTCGATCCGGCCCACTGGATTCTCAGGTTTCTTAACAGTCTTTTTGGTCATGTCTCAGGTATTTTGAATATTTCCCTGAGGCAAAACTGCAGTGTGTTGGATGGCTGGAACCAGGTACCCCAAAAAACAACTGCCAGACAAATTCTCAGGTAACCATTTATATGCTTTTTTACCACACACAAAATAACAGTCCTCTACTTTAATTGTTACTTTGTTATGAAATGACTGCCCTGCATGAAACATTTTCCTATCTATTACAGATAAATGTTTAAAAAGTACAGGATTGCGTTGTACCTGATCAAGAGTCTTATGCATAGATTTCAAAAATGAGTCATAATCTGTACTGCAAGATTCACTCAAATCATTTGGTTTTCTATAACGTTTGTACTGTACTGTAACGTTACACTTACTCCATCCCACTTGGATGGTGTCATTTTTGTAAAAACATACAATTCCTTTTTGTGTCACAGGCAAATACAGTGCTACTTTATCATGTGCTTTAATAGCAACTATGTCAAAAAACAGATTTTCCCAGGTCTCATTGACCCCTAGGGGGATAGCAGTCTTCAATAAACCCCCGTATGCTGTTGGTATGGCCGTACAGACCCAGTAGTTCGAAACATTAAAAGTCTTAGCGTACACACGTGTAATTGCCTGATAAGTGTTAAAGTTCGGATGCCAGTCTATATTTGGTTCATTACGCCTAATCAGTTCAACCTTTGTGGCAGGAAAAAGGAGTGGCCACAACAAAAAGAACAGTGTGATTAGCATAACAACTAGAATGATCATACAAGTTTTCTGAGGTTGCTCAATGTCTCTATTCACTCTGTACCTGGCCATTTTGTTCTTGTTGTACAACAGTAACAAAGTTTTTTTGTCCAACTCAAAGTTCTTAACCAGTTTACAGTGCGTCAAATGAATCCAGGAAGCTCGCTCTGCAATCTTGACTGCAGTGGGTGTCGACAGTAGTACCTGGTACGGACCTTCCCACTTCGGAGAACTCCAATTCTTTCGTTTCACAATCTTCACCCAGACCCAGGTGCCTGGGGCTACTGGTGCTTCCGATTTCGGTTGTTCTTTATTTGAAACAGAATTTAACTGCAAAAGTTTGTTATTTAAAAATCGCCTCATATACCCTGCAAGTGAACTGTCAGCCTCCTGCTCTGCAGACATGAGAGGTTTCCACTGAGGTGTATAATATGCCCTCCCAAATAAAGTTTCAAAAGGAGTTAATCCCTTTGCATTTGGAACAGTTCTCATGCTCAACAGTGCTAAAGGCAAACAGTGCACCCAGTTCTTCTGCGTCTCAGTCATCCGCTTTCTAAGCTTGTTCTTCAACACCCCATTATGCCTCTCTACTAACCCTGCAGATTGGGGGTGGTAAGCGCAGTGATTCTTTAACGATATCCCAAAATAGCGACTAAGTTGCTGAACCATTTGGTTCACAAAATGCGTACCGTTATCACTATAAATCTTTTCCGGTATACCAAATCTGGGTATGATTTCTTTAACAAGGACCTTTGCAACAGTAGCTGCATCTGGATTTTTAGTCGGAAAAGCCTCTACCCATTTGGAAAACATATCCATAATGACAAGGCAATACTTTTTATTCTCGCATTTATTCAATTCTATGAAATCCATACAAATAGTATGGAACGGATATGGTGGTGTAGGGAAACTCCCTTGCTTAGGCTTTAATGCCCCTTGTGCGTGATGCTTGTTACAAACATGGCATGCTGCACAGAAATTTTTTGTATAATTTGTAAATCCATAGGTTGTAAACACTCGGATTCACTAACTGTGCCATCCCCCCTGTTGAGACATGGCTCTGCCCATGGCTCAACAATGCTGCATATCTAAACCAATTAGATGGCAAAATTGGTTTCTTCTCCTTGGAGATGTACAGTCCCTTTTCAAGGATTGCTCCTTGTTTTATCCACTTCTGTTTTTCTACATTTGTATTAAGTGTCTGCATTGTTTTTAACATTTCTAAATCTAAAGTCTCTGAGGGTTGTAATTCCTCACTCAAAAGAAAAGTTTCTGTGGCTGAAGCTGCCTGCTTTGCAGCTGTATCAGCCTTTGCATTACCTTTTGAAATCTTATCCTGTTGCTTCGTATGAGCTACGCATTTACAAATAGCCACATTTTAGGTAATGGAATAGAATCTAGTAGATCTAAAATAAATTGCGCATGATTAATTGGTTTACCAGTAGATGTTATTCCTCTATTTTTCCACTGCTGCGCAAAAACATGTACAGTAGAAAAAGCATACTGACTGTCCGTATAAATGTTCACTTTCTTACCTTTTGCTAAGGTACATGCCCTTGTCAAGGCAATCAATTCTGCCGCTTTTGCAGATAAGTTGTGTGGTAAAGATTTTGCTTCCAAAGTTTCAGTATCAGAAACTACTGCATACCCTACTAGATTCTGTCCTGCAGGGCCCCCCCTGCACGAGCCGTCCACATAGTATGTCACCTCGGCATCATCCAAGGGAACATCGGTAAGGTCTTGTCTAGGTAATGTCTTTTGCTCAATTTCCTGCAAGCAGCAGTGCGGTTTGCCATCTGCAGGGGTTGGGAGCAAGGTTGACGGATTCAAAGTTGTGCATCGTTCAGTTGTCATATGAGGTTGGCTCAACAGTATATTCATACCAGGAAAGATGTCTAGCAGGAGAAAGATATGCTACTTTTTCTTGCAGTAAAATAATTGCGACTGCATGAGGCACTCTCAATGTGAGAGGGTGGAATAACACTACTGAGGCCGAAGCCTGTACTGCCATTGCAGCTGCAACTACTGCTTGTACACAGTGGGGCAGGGACCGCGCCACTGGGTCTAACTGTGACGTAGTATGCTATGGAGCGTTGCTTGTCCCCATGCTGCTGTGTCAATACTGATGTCCTATAACCTTGCTTACAGTCTACAGTTTGAATAAATTGCTTATGATAGTTAGCAATCAGTTGTTTCAGCTTGCAGAAAGCTGCTTCTGCTTCAGGTGTCCATTGTAATAAATCCTATGCTGCCATCGTCTTTTTAAATATTAAATTGGCCAGTGGAGCAGATTCCAAAGCATAATTTGGTATCCAGCTCCGACAAAAATTAGTGGTTCCCAGGAAGGACATCATTTCCTTCTTGGTAGTTGGTCTAGGTGCCTGTAATATTGCTGTTTTTCTATCTTCGTCTAATATTCTACCTTCCTTGGATATTACATATCCTAAGTACTTAACTTGTTTTCTCCAAAGTTGTAGCTTGTCCTTGTTTACTGTGTGACCTTGAGTAGCTAAAAACTGTAATAAAGCTATCATGTCCTCTTTGCATTCTTGCTGGGTGGGGGCTGCCAGCAGAATGTCGTCTACATAAAGTAAAATCTGACTACCTCTTGGTGGGATGAATCCTACCAGGTTACTTGCCATTTCTTGTGCAAATATTGTTGGACTTTCACAATATCCCTGTGGTAATCTTGTGTATGTATACCGCTTTCCCTGAAATGTAAATGCAAACCAATATTGGCTGTCAGGGTGTATTGGTATTGAGAAAAATGCATTACTAATATCTAGCACAGAAAAATATTTTTGCTCTGGCTTTAAATCATTCAATAAGGTGTGTGGATCTGGCACCGTTGGTGCCCTGGGTATAACTGCATCATTTACAGCTTGTAAATCTTGGACCATACGCCATTCCCCGTTTGCTTTCCTGACAGGAAATAAGGGTGTATTACATGGTGAATCAGGAGATTCTATTAAGACGCCTTCCTTAAGTAAGGCTGCTATTATAGGCTTGATTCCTATCTCTGCATTCTTTCTCAAGGGATACTGTCTTTTCTGGGGTCTAAATGCTGACTTTGGCGTAATAGTAACTGGTCCTGCTGTTCGTATAAGTCCTACATCTGATTTCCCTGTTGACCAGAGAATGTCTGGTATGTTTCGCAAGGCTTTTTCCTCTTCTTCTAATAAGAGAAATACTCAACTATTCTCACTAGCGTGTGAGTGCACAGCTGGGTATGTCTGTGTAATCCAATTTAATTTCTGTTTCTGTACTCCTTGTTCGGAGAGCTCTAATTCTGTCTGCTTTTCCCACCTTGTGACTTTTTCACCTAAGTCTGCCCATTTCAAATTTTCATTCTTAGTTAAGCTAACGTGGCAATCGATTAGATTTGTAAAGTGCTAAAAATTTCTGGGGCAATGAACAGCTCACTACACTGTTTCCCTCTACATCCCAGTACAAATTTCGCAACACTAATCTGTTTGCATGGTTCTGAAACAATTCCTGTTCATAATCTTTATCAGGCCCTGGACTATTACAGTAATATAGAGTACAGTGCAACAAATGCTGTTTGTCAATGTCGAGGGAGGGGGACTCACTGATGGCTACGTTCATCAGTTCCTCGGTTACTGCCCCTGGACCAGTCGTAACTAAGTCCTGGATGTACCAATAATATGTCTCGCCCTCCGGTCGCACTACAAAAGTATCCATTTGTCGCTGTGCTTCCATACCCTGCATGGTTGGAACTACGGCTATGCCAGATATCTGCATTAAGTCTCTACCCAAAAGGTTTACTGGGCATTTTGCAGAAACCACAATTTTACTTCTCTGGATCATCCCTGAAATGGGGTCTGTTATTGCTATGTTATGGGAGAGTGGCTGCCGATACAGCTGTCCATTAGCTGCCTTCACTAGTATATAATCTGGTGATTCTGAATC
>NC_056739.1:1858711897-1858739397 GCF_019279795.1 Protopterus annectens
ATGCCCCATTTGGTATAAACCTGTCCAAACTCTTGTTACAGCTGGATGGCCACAATGCTTTCTTACTAAAAAATCAAGTGCCTAAAACGCAAAACTATGCAGACCATCTCAAAGCTTTGTCCCTCTTCCTGGTGTCCTGCACCCTACTAAGAAGTGACCCCTGCTCACATATAGGACCTCAGAAAACCCTATCCTGTCATTTACAAGTACAGTGCTAGAATGAACACCCACTCAAGGGATCGCAATCCCTTTTGCAACTTAAACAGAACATTTTGGAGGGATAGTTATGTAACATGGAGAATACCAATTCTCTGGAACCATTTTCCACATCAAATAAAACAAAGTGCTTCTCTTACTTTTTTCAAGTGTAATTTAGATGAATGGATGGCTGCAAATCCCCTCTTTAGTGGTTATGTTCCTCATGAACAGGAGTAATAAGTAAATGTCCCAACATATCCTTGTTCTGCCTGCCACTGGGTTATTCATATGCAAATAAGAGCTAAAAACTGCCATGGGAATGTAAGACTAGGATTATTAAGAGCCTTTTTTTTTTTTTTACACATTTCTTGTATTTATGTATTTCTGCATTTTTGCACTTTTGCATTTTTTGCATATTCATATACATTTTGAATCTAGTTTTATACTTCTGGGTGATATATTGTCCTTTTGTAACTTTATTTATATATTTTTTATATGAATTTAGCTAGGTTTATATGTGAAGATTTTTATTTGTTATACACTCACATATTCTATTAATTTTTGAGCTATTAGAGGGAGTTTTATCATATTTTTGCCTTTGTTTAAACAATTTAGTTGTTGTTATTCTATATGTTAAATCTCTTGATGCAACCAGCCTATTTTAAAGAAAAGTTTCTAAGATGGGTTCTCAATTAACTAATGGTTCACTCCCCATCATGTTCATTGGAGAGTTTGAATTAATTGGATAATTAGGATATGTTTAAATAGGATGAACTTGCTTTACTTTTTGATCTGAAGAAGCGTAGTAATACGCAAAAGCGCTCATCTACAGTTTTATTAAATAAATATTCTGGTTTTACAACTGCTGCTGCCGTTCTTGTGCCAGAGACTGTACGTGTTTTATTGCTTCTATTATTAAGAGCCTCACAGATCAATAGCCTAGACAGTGCCTGTGAGCTGACAATATGATCTGTTTTTGTGGTTAAACCTTTACTAATAATGAAAATCACTCTCAAACATCTAATGTTTAACTTTTTGATATTATCAAGGACATTATAGATTCAGACATCATAACTTCTTTATTAGACTTAGTTCTGCTACTGAAACCTTGGAAACAATACACCATTTTCAGGTTTAACAAATGCATACAAGAAGTGAGGCCTAAATGCTTACCTTCATGAAGGTTAAATAGCAAACTTCTTTACTAAAGACAACCATGAAACTACAAGATTGAAGTATAACATCTTACTATTTGATGCAAAAACATTAGTAACTATGTTATAAATAGGTTTATAGGTGGTTATTAGGGTATTGGTCCAAAAGCCATTTTCAGACTAGCAATGCTTAACACAAATTTACCAAAATATAACTGACATTTGTCATGTGTCAATTTCACAAGGAATTTTGCAGTTATAATTCATATCAAGTGTGTACAGGCTGCCCCTGTTCATTAGGTACACAGATTCCAAACCAGTGGTAAATTTGCAATTTCTTATCTACTGGTCCAAGTTACATTTGAAAAGAGTTATGGATAAGTTTGATGGGAAGCTTGTTCTAAAGAAGAGATAATGTCCTATTTATACTGCAGATGAGGTTTATGTCCTCAGAATGGGTATTACACTATTTGTTTTGCAAATTTGTGAGCTAGGCATAGAGCACCCACACAGCAGTCAGTAGGAGGCTGAATACAAGCATTGGCCTTTGATACAAGTCTGAATAGGGCTTGTTGTTTACTCCCTGTATTCTTTTTGTAAGAAACCTCTGTAGTCTCTCAAGCTGTTTTAAGTGCATAGCCAGGTTTATTTATTGAGAACTCTACAACACTTTTCAAGTGTTTCATCTGCATCCAGAGCCATCCAAGCTAAGATAAGATTTTTTTCTTGATTTGTCACTTGTACTTGTTTTATACACTGATCATTACTGTTTTTGAGCATTATTTAAAGCACTTATTTTATTTTGTGGCAGAAAATAATCTTTTCTCTGTTTGCTTTTCTAGTTCCGTTTGTCTTCCAGTCACCTTACAGAAGGATAAATTAGCCAGGGGCTTAGTTATTTGATAGTTGCTTTTTGTTTGTTATTTAATCTGCACTTGATATGGGCACCTGATTGCCCAGTCAAACCAACCTGGTAATCCAATATACTATAACATAAAATAAATCAATTTTGCTGTGCTTTTACATTAATAAAATACAGGATTATCCATTTTGTGGTGGAAAGTGTTTTCCTGGTCTCTCTGATTTGGAAAGCACACCAGGAAGCTCAAAATATGGTTGTTTATTGGATAGAGGGCATAGGAGTCAGCTTTCAAGCTTTTTTTTTTCTAGTATAAATTAGGGAAGTTTGCACAAAGCTGCAAACCTAGCAGCAACCGTTAGCAGTGCCCTAGACAGTAAAATCTCTCAATAAAGCTACAGTTAGGTCCAAAACCTGTTAAACAGTGTGGCACTGTGCTGAATTCAGCTTAGAGCAGCTACCTTGCACATAGAATAGCACTACCATATCCTAGCACTATACAGCATGTTGCTTTTAACCCCAGAACTAACCTAAGAGAGACTTCTTAAAATCCATTTCTTAATCCTAAACAGCCCACCCTATTCCAGGTCTGGATAACAAGGATGTGCAATTTCCAAATGTCTCTGTGGTCAGTTTGGTAGATTTGGGCATTCTATGACAATGTAGCGATTGTCTCATCTACTCAGACAGCCAGTTAATCATTAAAGAAAATAATAGTTTGCAAGAAATGTAAATACACAACTTCCTAGGAGGCAAACATCTTGCATATAGCCGAAGATGTCAGAAATACACACACTACATCCTCACACACACTCTGCTTACCACACACACACACACACACACACACACACACACACACACACACACACGTATGCACATAGATGGTATTAAGATGGTATTAAGCTGAGACACATAAAAGAAAAAATCCCAAACCTCAAAGACCTCCAAAGTCATAAGCCTACATTCAATGTTCCCCCAGTAGTAAAGCACACACACACACACACACACACACACACACACACACACACACACACACTACATCCACACACACACACACTACATCCACACACACACACTACACACACACACACACACACACACACACACACACACACACACACACACACACACACACACACGTATGCACATAGATGGTATTAAGATGGTATTAAGCTGAGACACATAAAAGAAAAAATCCCAAACCTCAAAGACCTCCAAAGTCATAAGCCTACATTCAATGTTCCCCCAGTAGTAAAGCCCATAAGGCAAACACATACTTTACCTAATACTACTGTCACTGGGGACTTCACTGTGTATCGCACAAATTCCCCACTCACCAGATTAGATGAGGAAAAGGTAATGGTTATTTGTGTATCTGGAGCAAGGATTACAATATCATGCATGCAATCAAGTCACTGCACCCCTGATATCAATAGGATTCTGGTATTTTCCATGTGGGTGCACCTGAGACATACTTCACTGGACTATAGAAAGAGACATAATGGATCTCTTGGAATATGTGTCGTAGATAGGTAAAAGCCTTGCAGTGAGCACCATTCTACCTGCACCAAAGATGATGCCATAATATGAACATAGAAGGATTGATTTTAATAACTGGATTAGCTCCTGGTGTCATTCCAGGGGAGTCCAGTATCTGTCAGCACAGAAGGACATGGTCAAAAGACCATGTTGCTTTCCCAAGGATGGGCTGCACCTTTTCCCTTTAGGCTTTTGGATATTGGCTAAAACTTTATCAACCCCCTTAGAACCTTTTTTAGACAATACCAAAAAGACAAAACTACCAACATAGTGGAAAGGTCTACGAGCAACCTTAAAGTATTACTGCTCAATGCTCAGAGCCTAAACAAAAAACTCCACACCCTTTAAGCCCTCTTCAGTTTGGAAAGTGTACACCTCTGTGCTATGACTGAGACTTGTTTTAAATCCATACAAAGTACTCCAGCAGTGCAAAGCTACAGTGCATTGCACACATTTAGACCAACAACAGTACAGACTGGGACCAAAGGTGGAGGTGTCTTGATCAACATTTCTAGCAAACATACCTCCAGATTGGTTAAACAGGATAATACCATAGAGCAAATCCATGTACAAGTCACCAAAGATAAGATTCCTCACCATATCATGGCTAGCTATAGGTCACTATCTATGTCCTTAGAGTCTCATGACATTACCTAAACCTACTAGAGGCACTCACCATCCAACCAAACACCCTATTCATGGGTTACTTTAATTACTCCACTATGTGCTGGAAAATGTAAATTTCTTCATACTCACAGGCACAATGCTTCCTGGACTTTATTAACACAAGCATCCTGAAACCGATAGTGGATGCTTCAACAAGAGGATCAGACATACTGGATCTGGTACTCACCAACATGGGAAAGAATTCCATTCCCCACCATGTAATGCCTTCACTAGTGAGGTAGAATTACAAAACTGTCTCCATTGAAGTAAAAAATCAACTCAGAAAACACAGCTAAACCAGTAACAGTTATGAAGTATTGCATGGCAAACTATATCTTATTAAGTGACAGTTCTTTCAAAATTTAAAGCTGCTTCTAACCCCAAGACCACAGCTACCCATTCACAATTATTCATAGAGTCCCTATACAAACATGTAAATGACTGCATTGAGGCTGTCAAATCAACCAGAAATAAACCCAATACAAACACTAAAAACAAACCCTACTAGTGAAATCCTCATCTAAACAGATTAGATTATAAAAGAAGAAAGTTCATGACCAAAATTAGGAAAATCAACTTCATTAAAGACAAGTGCTGTCTTATACAGCTAAACAAGAAAATAAGAGGTATAATTAAGTTCAACAAGGCCAATTATGATGTCAGGATAGCTTTGTTGGCTAAGGACAATCACAGGGCCTTCTTCAGCTATGTCCAGACCCTTAATAGCAACACACAACAGTGTGCTGAACTGGTGGTGAACGTGGTACTACCTTTACCAATCTGGGTGACATAATATATCTACTGGCTGATAAATTTAGCTCAGACTTCACCCCCCGCTCTCCCCCAGCTCCACCAGGTGAAATCCTCTCCACATGCTTCCACCCCAAAAATAGCAGGGACCAGGTGCTGGCGACACTCGCTAAAGCCAAGAACACTGCTTCCCTGGATCCTGACAACATCCCTGGTTGCCTTCTGAACAGTCTAAAGCATGACCTGTCAGGACAAATTGAGGCACCATTAACCTACAGCCTTGAAATAGATGATATTCCAAGTGAGTGAAGGACTATGACCGTCATTCCCCTCCATAAAGGCAGACCGTCAACTCTCCCAGGGAAATACAGGCCTATCAGTCTAACATGCAAAGCCATGGAATGAATTTTCATGGAAATGATAAACAAGGGCATTGGCTACTGGCATATACTGGACCCATCCCAGTTTGGCTTTGCTAAGGGATGGTCATGCCTAATTAACCTGGTTAGCTGCTTTTTTTGAAGGTCACCAAGGCAATGGATGAGGATAAAAGTAAAAGAGTGTACTGCTTATCTTGACCTGGCTAAGGCATTTGATACAATACCCCAGTCAGGTACTGTTGACAAGCTCTCTAAACTAGGCATTAATCCCTGCTGGATTGTCGAGTGTCTCACAGACAGGACCCAAGAATCATTGAGCTCACCTCCACAAAGAGGATGTCAGCAATCGATTACCCCATGGCTCTGTGCTAGAACCGCTCCTGTTTTGCATCCATTTTTTGGAAGTCATGGGTTATGTTCAAGGCCTCTGGCTCATGAAGATTACAGATGACTGTAAATTAGGAGCTATTATAGATCCCCTCCAACAAACCAACATCTTGCAAGAGGGTTTAACAAAGATATATGACTGGTGCCAAAGTCATGGAATAAATCTCAGTGCTAAAATATGCATTATACTGTCTTTTGGGGAACAGTCAACCCAAGGTAATTACTCCATCGATAAAACACCCTTAAGAGCTGACCTAGTAATATGGGATCTGAAAATATGTGTAGACAGCAATCTGGCCTTTGATCAACAAGTAGCAAAGATAATAAAAAATCATTCTATGTCACCCAACTATAGGTAAGAGTATGACATCTAGGTCCAAGAAAGTTATAGTACTAGTCCACTTGACCTTTATCAGACCTATAACCGAGTACAATGCCCCATTTGGCATGTATCTAAGCAGAAACTTGCAACAGCTGGCACACCCACAAAGGTTATTTACCAGGAGAATTCATAGCATGAATACCCTGTCCTACACTGGCTGCCTAAAGGCTCTGTCACTCTATTCATTCTTCTATAGGCTGCTTTGAGATAATCTTTGCCTGGTGTACAGGGCTTCCTCAGACCCAGCCCTGATGGATCAGTTGCAATTCAGCAAAACCAACAGCACCAGAAACACTTGATCCATGGATCTGAACTTCACTGTGACATGAGCACAACAGGTCTATATTAAGTTATCAAACTTTTAAAAGTTCGAACGTCATATGGTCGAACTTTTGAAAGTTCGAAAAGCTAATAAAAAGAAAAATAACAGAAAAAAACCTACCTGATCATTTTAAGCAGGGGGCAAGCCCCCCTGGGCACCCCCACACACCCTGATCTTTAAATATACCAACTCCAAGATCGCACTACAGTGCAGGAAAGGGAAATCTTCCCATTCCGCACTGTACAGAGATCTCCATTGAAATGTTTGAACTTTTAAAAGTTTGATCATATGGTGTCGACCATATGACGTTCAAACTTTTAAAAGTTAGATAACATGATATAGACCTGAACAGAACATGCTGGAGGGACAGATATGTATTCCCAAAGCATCCCCACACTATGGAATAGGCTCCCCATCCATGTAAAACTGAGTTCATCCCTAATCCTTTTCAAATGAAACCTTTGACAATTGCATGGGAAAGTGTAAATTTACCCTTAATCTGCCCATCATGTTGTTTATGGACAGATGCCATCAATAAAAAAGTTTAATCCTAACTAACACCCCACCACACAAATCTTTAGTTTACCTACCTACTCACATGCCCCAACCCCACAGTATAGATGCACATTATTCTCAGGGACCCAAATAGCTTTTTTGTTTTGCTATGTTCAGGAAAAGGGCTAAAGAAGGTTACAGGATCAAATAGAAATACTTAAAAATTTCAGTAGCATCTGAACAGTTTGAGATGGTCTTGTATATGAAAAAAGTGTGGAAGAGCAACAGTCTACAATTTGAAGGCAGGGGTGTGCTGGCAATGACTTGGGGGCAATAACAGGAAATATTTTTCATAATGTGGTGGTGGATATGCAATGCAACTCACAAAAAGTAGACAGCTTGCTCGTGTATGAAACAATTCTTGTGAAGCTTTTGAATATGCATATGGTTAATGAGCTATGGTCAACTGCTTATAAACATGGCAGAGATATGGGAAAACATGGTGGTCTTGGCAGCCCTTGTCTGTGGTCCCTCCCCAAATGTTTGAAAGACAATTTAATTGCCCCACAATGTATTCAAAACCTTATGTCATTTTTTTCTGACAAAACTCATTAGTCTTACCAACAGTGGTGCAAAAACAGGACTAGATAGTTATTAATGACATCTGTTACACTGTTTTAAAAATGGAAGGTGACTCTGACTGCCTATTTAGTCTCCACAATACTACACAGACAGCAGTTCTCAGTAGCTAAATAAAAGATCTAAAAAAGTCTTCCCCTTCCCCAAAGTAATAGTTACATCAGTCCTTCAGGGAGAATATATTTGTTCATTTGTAAGAAAATTTACCAACACAAAATCTGTTAAGTCACAGCCGGAATCAGAAGCATATTGGCATATTATTTTGTAATATATTTCATGTTTATATTATACTAATAAATAGCAATTTAAGTTGATTAATCCAAAACAAACTCAGCCCAGCCAAACATAAGCCACACGCAAAATACAATTGTGAAATAATGCAGTATGCCGAAATGTACATACAAGCTGCATAAACAGAATATAACAACACCACACCTTAAAATGCGAGCATACTAAAAATACCAGTCATAATTCAAATGCAGGTAGACACCAACAAGTATTTCACTAACTGTCAACAATTCTGGTTTGGCAAAGCAGAAGTTGTGTCTTAAAGAAAATTATGTAAAACCCTCCAGAAATTATTATATTACAGAAATGAACAGTAACAAGTGAGGAATAAAATGATGGGTTACTTTAAATATCTATCTTGCTGCCATGTTGATGGTTAAAACTTTTCAGCATCAATGGACTATTATGAGGTAAATTACCTATTTACCTTTTACACAGAATGGGTTACTTAGTATCTTTGTGGACTCAAATTCACCAAAGGTTGTTTCAAGTATCTCATTACTGCTAATTAGACAGAATGGAAGTAATGCATTGAACAAATTATATAAAGATGAAAACTGCCTTTCTTGATTTAGAAATGCTAATACTGGAAAAAAAAAGAAAAATAAATGTTTCTTTCTCCAACACAAATCCTACTGGGAATGGAAGGAAAGACTCTTAGCTAATGTGAGTCAAGGCAGGCAGCAGTGGAATCTGACACTTGCGGCAAGTCATTCATTTTATACCCTCCTCTCCACAAAACTATGTGGTGTATGTGATGCATTTCAACAATCTGGTGCTATGCCCTGTACTAGTGAGACTGCAGTCTCATCAACTATGAACCATGAGCTTCCTGTGACTCAAGGTCTTCTTGTCTAGATTAGCCAGATACAACCGAGGGCTACCTCTGTCAGAATGCAAACTCAAGCCATGCTGTTTAAATGTATTTCCAGTACCTAGCAAGATGGACACTAAAACTGTCATTGAGAAGATGGGTCCTTGTGCATCCTTACAGATCATGGTTATGGGAACAGAGAAGGTCCCACAAAGTTTATTGTTGTGTTCTCCAGTTCAGAAAGATAGCAGCCTCTGTGATAAGTCAGCAAGTACAACTATTTGAGAAGTTCACTTCACTGAGACACATGACCATCTATAAGTCACTTAATGTGCTGGTGAGGTGAGGATTACTGATGCATGCTTGCATATAGGGAAGGGATTGGTGCATGAGCAGATGAAAGATCAGGAAAAAAATAATCTGCCAAGCATTTACTGATGCAAGCCTGACAGTCTTAACTTGGGTATTGGAAGCATACGAGTGTGTCTCAAGAAGCATCCAGACTGTGACAATTTTTCCAGTCTGCCCACATTATACAGACTTGCTATCAGGATGCACACATATAGTGAGAGTGGAACTGTGCTACATAGCCACTTTTCATAACTGATACACATACCCTGATATCAGCTACATGAGAGTAAGTTAGCTGTACATGTAGCATGGGAATTGCAACTGATGGATGTGAGGATGTGATACTGTCTGCCTCTTACTGTCACCAGTGTGTGTGTTTGCATGTGAGTGTGTGCATGTGAGCATGTTTATATGCTGAGTTCCTTATCCTGACTGCTTTACATCTGTAATCTTCTAGATGCACTGCACCAAAGATAAAAGCTGTATGGAAGTTGGTGCAGTAGAGAAATGCTATGATATGTGAAAGGGGTAGTTCACATGGTGCAAGTTTGAATTTTCTTAGCTTCCCATTGCCTACTGTGTGCACCAGGGAGTGCAGAGGTGCTTGCCTCGTGCAAAAATGGGTGAAGTTAATTAGTTTTACCATTATGCTGACAGGAACATCTATAGTCTATTAATAATACAGGTTGTCCATAAGTGAGACAGATTGTGTCTTGGGATATGCTGATGCTCAATGACAGCTTTTTTGATATTTTCACAAGATGATTTTTTTCCAAGATGACCATATTCTGGTGACTATATGTCTGTTGACATTAGTAGGTTTAGATACCCATATATAGATATGGGTTTACTAAATGAAATCAAATGATCAAATGTTGACATTGGAGATGACACATTGCCCAGCATTTGTTGAGCAATAATCTCAATGCTTACAAAAAGAAATAAAAAAAGAAAAGAACAAGAACTTCAGAAAAGGATAGGGGAATGGAACGTAAAACTGAAGGCACATGGGATGAAACTGAGTACAGATAAAACTGTTGTAATGGCAGCAAACTGTGGGAAATAAGAAGAAGATGAGAATTAATGTAGCAAGAAAAACATGTTAACAGCTTCAAGTATCTGGGAGGGGTGGTTGATGAGAAGGAAAGTCTGAATGGGGAGGTCAAAATTAGAATCAGAGGGGCTACAGCTAACTGGCACAGTGTGTAAAGTTTACCTTATGAAAGAAGAATGCCAAAGAAGCTTAAAAGTAAAGTGTACAAAACAGTGGTGTGACCCATACTATTGCAGGGTTCCAAAACCTAGGCAGGAAAGGAAGGGCAGTTGAGGAAGTTAGCGATGATGGAGATGAAGTGCCTGAAACATGAGGTAGGATGCACACTGTGGGACCGGCAAACAAATTAGGACATGAGTAGAAGCCAAAATAGCTCCAATTGTACAAAAGGTCAAAGAGAACAGATTACTGTGGTTCGGTTATATGTGCAGAAAAGTGGGTTACAATCTGGTAAAGAAGATGTGGGACAGACAGGAAGAAGGCAAGAGGAAATTAGGGTGTTCAGCAAAGAGATGGATTGATTGTGTAAGAGAAGACCAGCGACAGTCAGACATGAGCATTGAAGAGTGTAGGCGAGTGGCCTTCAATAGACAGAGAGATGGCAACAGTTGACACAACATCCTGACACCATGTAGAAAATGTGAAAAAGGGAATAGATGATGATGAAATATCTTGAAACAGGCAGACCCAGAAATTCCTGGAACTCAGTAACATGAATGTCCTGAAACAACTAGTTAAAACTCCCACAAAGAAAAACAATATCTTCGACTTGATACTCTCAAATATGGAGAGTTGCTGCACACCCCCACCCTTGTGCATCATCTCCTTTAGTAAGATCAGAGTACAAAGTGATATCGATTGAAATTATACTGAAACAGGGAACAACCCTAGAATGCTCAAAAATTATTCTAAAGCAAACTACCTGCTATTGAGTGATACACTGGCAAAAGGTGTACCCCTCCCCAAATCAAGATAATTCTGCTGCCTGTACTGAATCCTTCTCCCAGGCATTCTACCACCACTTCAAGCACTGTATAGTGGCAGCTGTTCCTACTCAAAAGAAACAAAACAAAATTTACAAAATTAAACCACCTTGATGGACCCCAACCATACAAATTCTGTACAACAAAAGGAAAACAAATCATGGCTAAACTCAATAGACATAAGAAAAAAAGCATTCATACACCTTAATAAGCAGACGATGAGTCTAGTCAAAACCACAAAAGCCAAAGTCAGAGTTGAATATAGCCTTCCAAGATAAAGCCAAACATAAGGTGTTCTTCAGCTATATTAGGAAGCTAAAAGGTGACACACAGCAGTGTGCCAAACTGGTGGTAAATGGCACCATGTTTACTCCACCAGATGACATTGCAAACCTACTGGTGGATGCCTTCAGAGAATCTGTTGAAGACACATACATCCTCCAGGAGGGTCTCACTCAAATGAACAATTGATGTAAGAACCATGAGCTCAAACTAAATGTAAAAAAACAGAATAATCTCCTTCACTAACTTATCCACCCCTGCAAACTCCAACATATCTCTTGAGGAAGAAACAGTAGTTAGGGATCTGGGGAACTGTATGGATAGTGATCTGTCCTTTGACCAACACATGTCCATGACAGGAGATTATTTTATATAGTGCAACTTATAAGTAACATTGCATCCAGGTGCAGGGTGGCTGTTGTTTCTCTGCACTCTGCCCTTATTAGACCAGTCATTAAGTACAATCCTCCCTTTGGTATGTACCTGCAAAGAATTATGCTTCAGCTTGAATGCCCACAGAAATTCCTTACATAAAGGATCCAGGGAGTCCATCATGTGAATTATAGGGACCATCTTAGATCACTCTACCTATTCTCAGTCTCCTATAGATTGCTAAGTGGTTAAGGAGTAACCTCTGCCTAGCCTTTAAGGCCTTCTCAGACCATGTACTAATGGACCTGCTACTGACCCAGTTCAAACAGAATCTGGATGAATGGATGGGACATAACAAATTTATCCTAGGCGACACCTATATCTCTGCTGGATGGAAGATGCTGATGTTGTTCTAAACTGTAATTTGACTATTTCCTACATATAAAGCAGAACAAGTAGAACTTGGGAATTCTGCTAAGCAAGGCATAAAATGGCACATGGGACATTATTCTAGTATCTTTCTATTTAGTTTATTTGTTTTCATTTGTTTGCTGATACAGTCTAACTGGAGAAAAAAATCATTCCCCTTTTCAGCAAAGGCCTGGGAAGAAAAGCTCCAGAATGAACAAGATTTGTATACATATATCGTTCCATACAGTAGAAATGTACATGAAAATAGAACATTTTTGGAGATGAAAGAGACTAATTTGCAACAGATATATACTTGTGTTGTTTTCACATTTGAAATAGTTATGAAAACATAAAAGAACAGAGAAATTCACATTGCCATTACTGACAGTTGGTTAAATGATATATTTTTAAAATAATATAGTTTGTAGTCATATAGTGTGTAATGATTAAGTTAGATGTAGTCGGTACCTTTCACTTAGATCTTAATTGGGATAAAAAGACATGCCAGGAAATAGGTGCAGGTTGCAGAGGGAAAGGAGATGTAGAGACAAAAAGAGTTACATGTTAGTAGAATGACAATATTCAGAAATGCTTTCCTAGCATATGTGTCAAAAAATGTCAGTTTTGCAAATCCTTGTCATATGGTCCTTATCCAGTCATCTGTCTAGTTTCATTTTGCATGCTATGTGTACCTTTTAATTTGTATTCCACAACTTAGATATAACATTGGGGTACTCTTCTTCAGACCCCTCTCTTCCCTCATCTGCAACTATCAGTAGTATATAAAGAAGTATTCTAACTTGTTATATAAACGGATAAGGACACTTTGAATGCTTTACGATGAAGTGCTCTGTCCTTGATGAATTTGTTGTATTATAACCCGTACTTGAAAACAACACTTTGAATGTTATTTTATTTATTTATTTAAATGTATCCTCTATTGATAATCATGATGCTGTGTCTGTGTCCTGAAAATGATACTCATATGTTACTCTCTGAATTATATTATCTCTGGAAAACTTGTTAATGCTAGTCTGAATTCTGAAAGTTTTATATATATATATATATATATATATATATAAAGCTTGCTGTATCGACTATTGATTGCATTGTTGGCTTACTCTTCTAATTTTCTACTTTCATTACCAGTCATATAGTATTACCGTTTATGGATAGAACATTTTAATGTAGTTCACATTTATATTATGCTAAACCTAATAATGTGTGGAGACATGTCTTTTTACTGTAATATCTTGTCTGTAATGTTCTTGTCACTCTCCTGTTATAAGTGTTGTTTTAATATTTTCATTCATTCTTGTTCTTGCCTTCATTTCCCGTGTCATGGCTGAAGAGGGTCTCAGAAAAACCCACTTATCTGTTTAAGAAAGATTGAATAAATAATTAGATTTATTTATTTATCTTCTGTCAAGGCTGAAGATGCAACTTGAATCAGTTCACTTACCTGATTATCAAATAAATGAATACATTCTTCTTTCTTTTATTCCATTATTCAGTAAGGTAAATAAAAAGCAGACAAGCAATCCAGAGTGTTCCATACCTCTAAGATGTACCTCATTATGAGGAATGTTAATTTTGAGTCTTAAAAAGTCCACAATGAAAGGCTCTCTCTCACATTTCAGTGTTAAGAATTTTTTTTAACTGAAATTCATGTTAAATAATATGGGATTATATTAAATCATCAAAATAACATTCTGTAAGCATAAGTTAACACATTTAATCATCCTGTGGCTTCCTAATTGAAATTGTTACTAAGCTGCTAGTAAGTGTTAAACATTTTGTCCATTTCTTATACAATATGAGAGCTAGCATTCCTCATTCTGGAGATGGAAGGTTAAGCACTATTGAGTGTTCCATAAACTGAACTTTAATTTTAAAGGACAATAAGAAATGCCTTCTCAAGACGAAACCAACTACAGGTGACCAAGACAGTGTCTCAGCAGAGTATATTAAACTTACAGCAGACACCCAACTTAGTCTTCATTCTAATAAACTGCTCTATCACAGAATGTTATGCCCCCCAGATTTGGAATGGCATCTTATATCCTACCCCCACCTCAAAGGTGGCTCCACTACTGATCTCTGTAATTACAGACTAATAGCAATTCTGTTCCCCTTGTCCAAAGTCTTAGAAAATATATACAATTCCACAAGCAAGGTAAAAAACATGAAATAAAGCAGGAAGCAAGGAGTAGACATTGGGTTGGATTAGTTTAGTGAGTGTTTAGAATAAAGATTGAACAAGACTGTATTAACACCTACACAGAAATGATGGCAATTGTGTTGAAAAATAATTATATTTACTTTGATGAACAGCATTTCTTCCAACAAGTAGGTGTTGCTTTGGGGCCTCTTGTGGACCACTTTATGCCAACATTGTCATGCGTGAGAGGGAACGAAGATTTCTTTTTGATTATTCTGGGTTTCATGTCTGTATTCTATAGTTGAGATATTTGGATGATATTTGGAAGGGTGACAATAAGAATGTTATGAATTTCATGGATTATATAAATAACCCATTTTCTTCAGTTTACACATGTGGTAGGGAATGACAGCATTAGTTACTTGGATGCAAGACTAGAAAAAGATTTGGCACGTGGGAGATATGTTTCCACCATTTATAGGAAGTCCACATACTCAAATGC
This sequence comes from Protopterus annectens, assembly GCF_019279795.1. NCBI lineage: Eukaryota > Metazoa > Chordata > Ceratodontiformes > Protopteridae > Protopterus > Protopterus annectens. The sequence goes on from NC_056739.1 coordinate 1,858,726,887, forward strand.
ATTTTTGCATTTTGACAGTTTTCACCCCCTCCCCAAAAAAACAGTGGTCAAAGGACAATTTGTGAGAGCTGCAAGGATGGTGTCTAATTTTGATTCTTTTCTCGGGGACTGTAATCTTTTGGAAGACATGTTCATAAAGAGGGACTACCCTGCAGCTTTTGTACAGGAAATTAAAAAAGAAGTAGTGGTTAAGAGACAATTGGGTATTTATTCACCCATACTGATTGGAAAATTGACAAACCTTCATAATTGTTCTGTTTCTAGTAATTTTATATCTAACAGGGAAGGAATGGGACAGATGTAACTAATAATGTTAGTTTTAGACTGCTTTTTATCACTAGATATTCTGTTGAGCACCAGCAAATTCAAGAGATTCAACAAAAGAACTGGGGTATTCTGAATGGGGATGGTGAGGTTACTGGCAAAATCAGTACAAAACCTTCTATCGTGTGGAGAAGGGGGCCTAACATCAACAATTTGGTGGAAAGACCTATAATTGAAGTTGATAATGCCCAAGTTTGGTGTATGTACCAATGTGGTATGTGCCATTTTGGGAACTGTTTGAAATTAATGGTTTCAGCTTTGGGATAAAAGGACATTATAACTGTAATAGTACTGGCGTAGTTTATGGGGCACTGTGTCAGGTATGTCCTGCCTTTTATATCGGCAAGACTGAGCAGATGCTCAAGCAATGCATCTATGAACATAATTATGAAATACGGGTGAAAAAAACTACAAATGCACTTTATAGGCACACCCTAGAATTTCCTGAACATCATTTTACATTTATTGTGATTGAGCAGGTCAAATGGAACAAAAGTGGTGGACCTTGGCAGTTGTTTTTGGAAAACCGAGAACATTACTGGATATTAAGTTTAAATGCTGTGTGTTTCCCTAGTTTAAATGAACTAGCATCCATTGGTTATGTACTAAAAATGAAGGCACAACTCAGATTTGGTTATAATGGTTCATGCATGTAGGGATATACACACATATTCATGGTTTTAAAGTTTTAAATTTATCTGTTTTAAGATGTTGTATAATGTGATTTTTTTTTTTCTTTTTTATATTTACTGTTGATTTTAATTAGCTAATTAACTTGAGGATGCATCATGTGACATGGAAAGGATTTTTAAACTTGGCCTTTCAGTTGAATTTTTATCTGATGAAGTCTTTTAATGAACTCGACGAAAGTGCTTATGGTCATTTGATTTAATAAACAGTGGTGGTCCTGGCCTTTCAGTTTAATTTTTATCTGATGAAGTCTTTTAATGAACTCGACGAAAGTGCTTATGGTCATTTGATTTAATAAACAGTGGTGGTCCTACTCCTGTCTTCCTGCTTTCCTTCGTGTTTTTATCTTAGAAAAATATATCTGGTCCCAGCTACTTACATATGTTACCACAAACAATTTACTAAGCCTCCCACAACACTGTTTCTGGCCATACCATAGCACTACCACAGCACTACTCAGCTTTGTTACCACCATAAACAGTTATAGGAATGCAAGGAACTTAGTAGCAATTTCTTTTCCTTGATTTGCCAAAGCTTTTGACATTGTGTCTCATGGAAATCTACTCTACAATCTCTCCTCCCTAGGACTACAAAATTCATCTCTTACCTGGTTCAACACCTACATCAGCATTAGACATCAAGCTATAAAATGGGAAATTACATCTCTGCATTTCTCTCAGTGCACATAGGTGTCCTCAAAGATCTGTCCTTGGTCCATTTCTATTCAGTGTTTTCATTCATGATCTACATACCACAAGTAAACATATTACCATTATTCAATATGCCGATGATTCCACATTCATCTACACAGCCAAAAACTTACAACAACTTCAAACCCAAACATAGGACTCCTTCACTTCCATTGAAACATGCCTCCATAACTCTCAATTACTATTGAACCCTAAGAAGATTAGACTTATTTTGTTCACACCTAAACAATACTCTAACAAACCTCTCTTCACCAGTAATACTTGACCAAACCAAAACTGAACTCATAACTCATACCAGGCTTCCAGTTGTCATCACAGATGATACCATGAAATTTGGCCACCACATAAAGCAAGCTATAAACAAAATTTACAAAAAAAACTTGGCACCCAAATCAAGCTACACCCTACCTGACTGATCAGGCTAGGCAAACCAGTGTCTCAGTTCTGTTTTACTGTTACTCTCCATCCCATATACTGCTCCTACATTTGCCAAACTGCGAGATACCCAAACAACTATGCTAGAAAAATACTACAACATATCTAAATGTGCTGCTAATATGCCTTATAGATCACATCACTGTATGGTAACAAAACAATTAAACTGGTTAGAGTTGCCTTATTATTTACTATTTACATAACTAAAAACTGTTTACAGTCTAATTTGCTATCATGAAAAATGTAAAAAAAATGCAAAAGCACTGCTTAGTGAGTGTAAAATAATGGCTTGTTCAATCTCACTTTCACTCACATGCATGCATACACTTGTAGACACACTTTTTCTTATAATTTTCTTTTTTTTTTTTACATTTTGCGCTCACTATACAGCAGAAGCACTGCTTAGTGAGAGTAAAATAATGGCAGCCATTATATTTATTCTTTATGAGCTCCATGGCAGAAGTGGCAAACTTGTTTTCAGTGGGCATTACTTGTACATTAATACTCTGCTGGAGAATGTTCATTCTCCAATCAGGGTGCTGATGCACAATTTGCACATTCTCAAAAAATGTTATCCAGTCTTACTCTCCATGTAGGATCCTTTGGTCTATGGGTCTATATCACTTTGTCAAATCTCAATTAAGTTCAGTGAACGTACTATTAATTGAATTAACTTTTCAGTGAAAAGTATCCTAGGGCAAACTGACAGTTGTTTGCCCTAGTGACCATAAACAAAACCATAAAGCCACCCCCCCCAATGTACACCCCACAACTAAATATACCAACTCTGAGATCACACTACAGTGGGGAAAAGGGCAAATTTCAGATGTTGGCCAACCATCTGTTTGCCCTAGGAAACATTTCGCTGAAAAGTATGTTCACTGAATAGTTGTCCGACAAAGAGGCATCCGCTTAATTGAGATTTGACGAATTGATATAGACCCTTTGTTCTACTGACAAATTCTTACTGCACCAAATTAAATCAACAATACTGCAGATGACACATTGCATTCCTCTCATCTCTATAAAGTTTGGAATTCTATTTTCCTCTCACTTGGACAAACTTAGTGTTAATTCCTTCAAGCTACTGTTGTAACTCCTAAAGATGTCATGGCTTTGCTCATGCATCGCACTTGGCTGATCTCCATAAACTATCATTATCTCCTCTGTCCCATTCTGCTCTAATATGACTACTTTACCAGTGTTATACTTTATATGTCATTATTATGTCTTCTAGGCCACATACACTGTATCACACGCTTCTTGACTTTACACAGTTATACAAGTTCCCTTTACCACTGTCTTGCTATTATAAAATACTGTAGTCTAAACTTTAGTAGTCTAAACACTCATTCTGATTTATATTTGAATGATTTTTCAAATCACTGTATTCCCTGTATCATGATTTTAGCATGGTTGTATGCTGACTATTCATATGTGTCTTGTTATTGTTTTTGTTTTTAACTATTGGGTACATAAATCATTTTTTTTTCCTCACTGTGTGCTCAAATGATTCATTACACTATGTATGGATGCATGTTACTTTCTTCCACTATATCCTGTGATGTTTTCTCCCTGGGCCTCCACCGATAAGGGGTTTTCACCCTATTGGACTTTCCCAGTCAAGAAAAACGGTGAATAAAATAAATAACTCAACCCCTCTGCTAGGGCAGTTCTTTCCAAAAGCATTTTCCTTACCTTTAGTCTAATTCCAGGAGTATCATGTACAGAGAAAGCATAATTTAATAATTAGCCCATTTGTTTTTAAGCCTGAGCTTGATTCTCTTTGGCTTTTTAGAAACATTTAACATTTTCTTTCCTGCATTTGTCACATTGCCTCTTACATCATATAGGCAAGGAGGGGCATTGTCCTCTGTTAGCATGGGAAAATAGAGTAACAATCCTATGTTATTAATTCAGGCTACAAGGCAATGGAGTGTAATAAAGCATTGGTATTTAAACTTACCTTATCAGTCTCAAATAACCAGTATCACACCTCAGGTAAATTGCAGCCTGCAGCTATATTTCTTAGCCTGAACCAAAGTAGGAATTTCAAGCTTAATTTTTAAATGCAAATGAACAAGAAAACTCCATGCACATATCAAGAGTTTCTCTTATCATAAGACCTGTCCTGTTTATTCAAAACACTGAGTATCCACTAGAAGAAAATATTGTCACATTATCCTCCTGATTTTTCTGTCCGTATTTTATTTTACTATGTTTCTGTACTGTGTTTTTCTTTAAAATTGTTTGTGTTATTTGGCAATTGTTAAGATTAGGATATACCCTAGGTATCACAGGTTGGGGTGGGGAATAACTGGCTGACAGCAACAATCAGCAGTTGTGGCAAGTACTGCCATAACTAAAGATTAGTTGACCCTTATCATTCTTTACTGTAGTCTGAGACAATCCTATCCACAAGCTAGCAAGGGGAGAAAAAATGTATGACTGCAAATAATTTTGCATAATGGGAGGATTATGACAGGGAAAACATGGGTTCACTGCTTGTTCTTAGTCTTGATGTAGTTCAATGTACCAATGTTTGGCTTTCATTTTTTTGTTTCTTTTATTATATAGTAATTAAAGAACCGACATTATTTTATTTTACTGTGGTATCTATAATAACTGCTGCCATGCTCCTTAACCCCCCCCTACACCATTCTTCTATTTTACATTATTTATTTCTCAGTAAAGAAATGGCAGGGGTTAAGAAGGGTGGTAGCATCCAATGTAGATGTTACAGTCATATATTGTAACTTGTGTCCTTAACTTCATTCTCACAAGAACATCTTGAACTTAAATAATGAAGCTGAGAGCATCACCCTTAAAGTGAGTGGAAATACTTTAACTTCTGATTTTGTGTATATAATTGAGAGGGTGAGTCTTTCCTCTGTGTTAGCTTGTCCAGGATGAATTCTAATCTTAAAAATCACCTCTTATTTTCTTGTCACAGAATTATTTGCACTGCATACACAGTGCTTGGCCAAGGGCATGTCAATGAGTGAGGGTAGGGCTGGTGACATCAAAGACACAAGTTCTGGGTACTGGGTGACATTAAAGACACTAGCTCTTGGTACTGCCATTTTAGAGGAGAGGGATGGTGACATCAAAGAAACTAGTTCTGGGTACTGCCATGTTAATTTCTCCAACTCTTTTGGATTTCTAGTACCATGAGGAGTATGGACCACATTCCAAAGGCAAGGTGTGATTAAAGTTCATGAAATTAGTGTTGTTTTAGTCTTGATATTAGCCAAAAGTGCACTTCACAGCATCCACACTGTCTCCAGAACTGACTCTAGTAATTCATATGGAGTTAAATGTTTCAGTAGCTTATCTAAATACAACTGCAAATTCTTCTTTATGAGACCCATTAATCCTACTACTATTTCAACTGTCCGAGTATCCTTGTTCCACATTGCTCTCATTTTTGCCTGCAAATCTTGGTATTTTATGACTTTGTGTCTCTCTGTGCATAAGACACTATAATCACTGGGTGTAGCAATTTCAGTGATCAGTGCTACTTTTGTCTTCTTTTCATAAACTACTATATTTGGTTTTCTCGCATCTATTTTCTAAACTGTTGGTAATGGGTTATCCTATGCGATATAAATGTCATCATTCTCTATAATGCTTTGTGACTCATGGTTCCAATGCTTCTCAGCTACTTAAGTATTGTAATATTTGCACAATCCCCAATGCATCAGTCTTTCCACATTATTATGTTTTCAGTATACAGTCCTCTGCCATTAGTGTATCACACCCAGTAAAAAGATGTGTGAATGTTTTCTGTTATGTTTTACAGAATCTTCATTTGTCTGTTTCACTCGCATGTTCAATGGACTTTGTAAACCAATGTGCATGTGTAGTCCCCTATCCTGGGATGCCAATAATAACCTTTCATCTTTAAGTTTAAATTTACCTATCCTTTACCATTCCCACATCAAATCCTAATTGACATGAATTTGTTCATAGGTAGGTACTAGACAATTTGCCCAAGGGCCTGAGTAAGCCTAGACAGCAAGGTACCATAGCTTACGCCACCCAAGAAAGTTCCAAGTGTTTTCTGTACCTGCATTGCCTTTTCCACATTTCTTGTTTCCTCAGTAGATCTGTCTCCTTATATCCTTTCTTTTGTTTGTTTGTTTTTTTTTGGTACATTCAGTTGCTGCTTGATTTTTGTCTATTCTAGTTTGATTTCCATTCCTGCTTGACACTGATATGCTTCTGCTAAACTAAGCAGGGAAGTCATCTTAGACTTCTCCTCGTGTTTTAAAAATTTCACTATGTTTGGATTTAGTGAGGTCAGCAGATATGCATGCATTCCTATAAGGTTACCACCTGTCCCTCTTTGAGTGGGACAGTCCCACTTTGGGCAGTTGTGTACTGCAAAAAAAAAAAACTAAAAAATGGCAACTGTCCTGAGATTTTTAAGACAAAATATATTTCTTGTTTTCTTTTATAGTTGCATAAAACAGTTATTTTGTATCTGAAACACATACATACTATATGACATAGCATAAGCAACTCAAATGCTATAAAAATAACCATTTATTTTAGAAACAAAAAGTGAAGTTCTGTTCTTTGCACTGGCCGTGGGTATGTTTTGTCCTGCAAAATCTCACATTTCTAGAAAAAATGTCCCACTTTCAGCATTTGAAAAGGTGGCAACCCTACATTCCTATGATTGCAGACCTATGCATGTAATCAATTTCAGGGAGCCCCATACCTCCTTCATAAAGAGGAATATATAATCTTGGTATACACTAATTTTTATGTATCATATGAGAAGCATGAAGCATTTTTCTTGTTTTTCTGTGCAACTGATCCAATACCTTTTGGGGCCAATCAATCACCCCAAGTTGGAAAAGGAAGAGCGTATTGGTTTATAGCTTGCACGTTGTTCATAGATGTCAGGGGTATTTTCAATATTAGTTGACGTCTTCTAAAATATTCCTTACTGGGTTTTATGCATACTTGCTCATTTTTATTGTTGATTCTTCATCAGTTTTCAAATATTTATATACTCCCTCCTGCTCAAGTTTCTTTATATCACACACCATGTCCCAGACTCATATTTTCTTGGTGCTGCAGCTTTCCTACTTTAAATGTTGTTTTTGCACATTTATCAAAACTAAATAACATTCTTATATCATCTGAGAAAATTGTAACCACTTGCAGTTTTGCTTTCAGCTCATCATCTGATAAACTATACAGTTTTAAGTCATCCACAAAAAGAAGATGAGAAGTTTTCACCCTTGGTTGTTTTCTGGTAACCAAATTGTAACCACGGCTTAATCTGTTAAGTAGACAGCTTAATGGGTTAAAGACAAGACAAAAGAGTCATTCTGGAATAGCCTCCTTTGAATTTTGTCCTTGGGATAATAATTTGCCCTTTATCATAGCTAAGCTGCAAAGAGGTTTGCCACTATTACATTGTCACTGTAATGTGATTGATCAATGCAGGATGTGTCTTATACATAAAACAGAACAAAAAAATGGGGGACCAGCTCACTTCAACGAACTTGTAACTAAAACAATAGCGAGTTGAACACAGTCCTGGAATAGGAACTAAAACTCAAAATGCCACAAAGGATGTAATGAACCACACTGCATAATAAAAACAGTTAAGTGCGTTCATTCTCTTTACATTGGACTTCATCAGAACTAGTAAACAAAGTTTACATCTAATTAAATAGCATTTTCAAAATATCACATGACAAGCAACCATCCAATAATCATTGTCAGATTAATGAATAGTTTAAAAGATGTCCTAAACACATTTAATAAGCATTAAACAACCCTAAAAACACTTAATTTGTGCAAATATAACAATTAAAATTTAGAAAAACAAAGAAAAAATATTAAAAAAGTTCATATAAATTTGCAACCCATAATTTTAATACTGTTTAATGAAATGGTTTAATCTAAACCTGGACTTATACCTGCATTTAAATGGATCTGCCACCAAACCTCAGTTCCCATGGACCTTCCCTAGGGTTCAATGGTACTTCTTCCAGAAAAAAAAATAGTTTTATTGTCCATGCATAATAGTTTGGGCTTGTAACATGCATTGTTAGTCTTACAATTAGTAATATCATAGTAATGTCCATAAATCCTTTTTTTAAAAACTCACTCAGTCTTACCCACATAGTAAAAGTGGCAGAAAATTCAGAATGCCAGGTTGCCTCAGAGATATTGCAATCACAAGAAATGTTTAAATTAATTACGTAATTGCAAATGTTAAGCTTTAAACTGTGCCATTCATAAATGTACCTACATTGAGCACAGACACCACATTTCTTCATACCATGAAGTAATTTATTTTTAGTACTCAAACTGGGTTTGTTATTGCCCCATTCTAATTTTTTCTTTTATGTTGGGGTGTATCATAAACAAATTGTAGTCCATCTCCCAACAATTTACTATACGTTTCATTATATTCAACACATTTCCAGTTATTAGTTATAACTTCCATCCCCAAACTTCAAAATCATAGTATGCTCAAAATTATTACTTTGATCAGCCATTTTGTATTTAATTTGGCATCCATTTTCTAAGATGGGTGCAAATAACCTCTTCTTTCTTTTTTCAATTACTTCAACCGTAACAGCTTCAAGCAATTTCTGTGGGTAACCCCATGTAAACATCTTAATTAACTTATCAGTCTCAAACAATAATTGGTCATCTTCAGAAACCAACCTAGAAATACAAACCATTTGACTTTTAACTAACTCCTTTTTATGGTGCTTAGGGTGATTACTTGCAAAGTGTAAAAAATTGTTCAAATAAGTTGGTTTTCTGTAGTAGATTGAAATTTCTCATGTTAAAATCCTTAATAATAAGCATGTCTAAATAATTAATAGATTCTAATGAGTGTGAATAAGTGAACCTTAAAAATTCTGTACTTGAATTCAGAAAAGCAATAAACTAAAACAGTGCATTCTTTTAACTGTGTAGGATTTCCATTCCAAATAAGAAATATGTCATCCAGGAACTGCAGGTACAACACAATATTGTTGTGTAAAATGTGGTTTAAAAATAGTATTTTGTTCCCACTGGCTTAACACGATGTTAGCATATGGAGGAGTACAAGCTGCACCCATCACTGCACCAGTTACTTGTTTACAGTATTCCCCTTCAAAAAATGTAGTTATTATTTAAAATAACATTCATTAGATCTCCCAAGAAAATAGTTTCTTGGTTTGTTAAGAAATCACTTGCATAACATGCCTGACTAAACCAAGAAATACCAGCTGAATGTGGAATACATGAAAATAAGTCAACCACATTGATTGTCATAAATAAATTGTCATCTTTGTAATATTCATTTTTAATATTCCCCCCAAAATCCCAGGAGTGCCTCAAAATGTGGGGACACTGGTTCAGAAACCATTTAAACTTTCCATCAATGAACACTGTTAATGAATGGGTTTAAGAACGTGTAGCAGCCACTATGGGATGTAGTGGGGTGGTAACCACATTTGTATGTATTTTGGGGATACCAAATATTGTGGGTATCATTGGATGTTCCACTTTCAAAAACTTGTATAATTTATAGTCAATAATATCTTGGTCAAACAAAATCCTGTAGAAACATATGTCTGTAAGCAGTTCGTTATACATAAAAGTGGGGTGCTGTCAAATGCTTTTTTTGCAGTCTATCCATGCCGTACATAGATTCTTCCCCTTTTTACAATTCTCTATTATGACTTTACTTAGCAACAAATGGTCCTTTGTTCCATATGACTTTCTTTTGTTACCCTTTTGTCCTATTGCAATGTTTTAGTTTTCTTCTAAATGACTATAAACTCTGCAGGCATCAATTCTAGTATATAGTTTGTTCATCATCAGAAAATAAGTTATTGGCCTATGGTTTTTAGAATGACTTGTAGGTTCACTTTTAAAGAGGAGTATAGTTTTTCCTGTTGTTAATCAGGTCGATGTCTGTTCAGGATGAGCATGTAGGTTGTTCTTACTTAAGGCTAAATCTTCATGTAAACATCTTAATATTTTTACCCAGAAGTTAGGTCCTGCATTTGGGCCTGAGGTTTTCCATTTAGAAGCTTTTCTTAATTTTCCTTCAATTTCTCTGACCATTACTTCACCCCATTTCATATCCTGCATGCACATTTGAACTTTTTACCCTTTCTTTTACTTCTATCCATTCAGTATCTTTGTTATGTGCCACAGGGCCTTCATAAATATTTCTCCAAAAAAGAAAAGAGTATCTTTGTTACTGTTTTTTTTTTTAATAGACTTCAAGAAACCTGGATCAAGTCCAACATAATGGGTGTACAAAGATCCAGAAATAGGGACTGATTTTAAATATTGCTCTTAGAAAGTTCATGGAATATGTTTTGTATTAGAATACAGTTTTGATAACCCAGCCACTGGGGATGCACAAGCCTGTGCATTTCTTTGTGCCAGTGCCAAGCCCGGATAAATGGGGAGGGTTACGTCAGGAAGGGCATCCAGCGTAAAACTTTGTCAAATCATTCATGCGGACAGCAGTAAATATTTACATACTGGATCGGTCGAGGCCCGGGTTAACAACGACCGCCACCAGTACTGTTAGCGAACAGGGTGAAAGAAGATGATAATTAGAATACAGTTTTGAAAGGATATGAAGCTCGAACTTGAAATGTTTTTCATTATTTAATGACTTCAATTCCCAGTGACTTGCCAGAAAAAAAAAATTTGTTCAGAACAGACCAAAACTATGAGGCAAAAATCTGGACATTCTGTAAAAATCTGGACGCATGAGAGAGGTACAAGAGTCTGCTGGCATTTTAGGAGTCACTTTGCAGGAATACAAGGGCAACCAGGTATTTTTCTGTTTCTTTAGTTTTGCAGAGCATACCTGGTTTTTCTTGTATTTTGCTCTGTCCTGTAAGCATATCCCAATATAAAAGTCTGGCCGCTCAATGGTACTTCAGTGGCTGGACTTATTTCTTTGGGCTGTCCAATCAGTGTGCATGTTTTTGAAAGGCAATGAGCCATTATTGTACAGTTTTCTCTATTCAATGCTTTCTTGATGGCATTTTATTTCTCTCCTTCGTTTCCCTTATTGCACTGTGTTTCTGTGGTAAGACTTTATCTGTTATTAATTTAGCTGCACAGTAATACATCCTGTTTACGTCAGTCATACATCCTACTTACTTCTGTTATATCACATCATTTTTTGTTAATAGTCTTGATCACTGTGTTCATCTATTTTATCAGGCATCTAACATTTTGGTTAACTTTCTGTAATCTGGTTACAGTTTGAAAAATCTGTTGTAAAGCAGCACGAATCAGCTTAGCCTACAGTGGGGAAAAGAGCATATACCTTTCACTTACCTTACAGTAGTCCACATGCTGCCACTACTATATCCTTTCCCACTGTAGTGCGATTCTGGAGTTAGTATATATAGTTAGGGGGTGTGTGGGCAGCGCAACCCCCACAAGTGGGAGATATGGGTGGCGTAGCCCCCCACTTAGTCTGCTTTCATATGGTCCACTTTAAAAATTTAGTATGTTGAAATGTTATTATGGGTTTCAGTCAGGTGACTTTTCAGCCGTTTGAAATTTCAGTCTTTTGGTCTCAGTCAAATGTGATTCAGTCAAATGAGGTTTCTATCATATGATAGGGATCCATATAATATATATGTATATATACACACACACACACACACACATATATATATATATATATATATATATATATATATATATATATATATTACTGCTTTTTCCTGCTTCCAGTGTTAATGTTTATTCTATCAGTAAGGCACTAACAGGCTGCTATCTCCTTTGGACACTAGCATCTTTCCTATTAATCACTTTCTTGGGACCATAAATAGTGTCTGTAGCTGTTTGAATTCAGAATAGGATCTTCCACATCAGCTTAGAACATTTTTTTTGTTAAAAAGCAGTTATTTTAGGGGAGGAGTCAAAAACATGTCATAGTTCATCCAGCATTTTAGGAATATTGTAAGAGAAGTTTGACATTTGTTGTAGAGTCAGAAAACATGCTATGAATAATCCAATAAGGGTCTTGCCACAAAAGGGAGCCATGAACATTACAACTCTGACAGTGGGACATGACACAAGTGTTCAGGTTAAAGTAGTAAACACAAGTCTTTCTGACAATTCTCATGTATGTGGATTCTGCCATTTGTCCTTCATCCAAACAACATGACATATAATTCCATTAGAAGCTGCAAGAACTTCTACCTTGAATGCAATGCTTGTTAGAATGCCTTGTCACATGTATTTTCCATGTATAACTCACAAATATTGGCTCACATATTGAATCCCATAATACTGAAAGTTCCAAACAAGTCCAAAACAAACAGACCACCAGAAGTAGT